>NC_050444.1:46267731-46567731 GCF_903995425.1 Onychomys torridus | reverse complement strand
TCTCCGTCTCCATTTCTTGACAGTATCAGACAAATGGATATACAGTCAGGGAAATGTAGCTTAGTATTGATGCTTTTATGGTAATGATAAAATATTGTGTTTCTCTGGCTTTGTTCCCTTGCTTAAATCACTGTATGTAAATCTTATCATTATGTATTAGCAAGGACAAAGGCTGGCTTTTGACTCAGAATTATATATATAAAATGTAAATGACTCAGTATTATAAGTAGATCTTATCTTGGTGAAGGAGCCTAAGAAAAGCTAAGAAATACATTAACTTCTTGTGCCAAAGAGATGTGGTTTCTATGGGTTTCAATTTAGAGGAAGAAATCAGAGTAAGAGTCTTGTTATTCATCTAGAAATCAGGGAGCAACCACTTGGGCAGAAGATCAAGGAGGGATGTGAACTGTGATCTAGACATATCAGTTATTTTAGCCAGATTTAACTTGTAGTCCAATCATGAGTAAGGGGCTATGCATGAGGTCGGGCCTGGGTGCACCTGGGATGAACCATATGAAAATTTTACCATGGGTGTTTCGAGTCATGCTATGGAAGGTTTCAAGAGTTATGATGAAATCACTGGTGAATCTCCCTTTGATATGAAGCACATTAAGAAAGGAACAGAAAGGTAAAGAAACAGAGAGCTGGTGTATGGTTGACTGCTTTTTGTCAGTTTGTTATTTGCGAATACCTTCAAAAGTGTTAGCTAGGAGTTGACTATATGAGTTCACAAATGGAAAGTCAGAATCAGGAGCCAGCAGAGGGCTTGATATCAATCATGTTTTATTTACAAAGATTCTTTATTATACTACTAACAAAAAATTTAGTTAAGAATTATTGTAAAAATTTATAATTATTTTCCCTAGAAAGTTCTGCTTATAAATGTGTCTTTGTATTTTATTTACAGTATGTTCAAAACTTTCCTTTTTTTTTAATCTCTGAAAGAACTTTCTCTCAAGCCCACAATCGACTGTGATGGCATCCATAACAATAACAGTGGATGTATACTTTCAAAATTGAAAGTCATTATAAAATAATGTAGGCCACTGTAAATTGTAGCTAAAAAAAGTCATAGTGGAAATCTTTTATCTATGACTGGCTTATTAACATGTTATTCTGAGAACTGATCTTCTCTTGGGCATAGTACCCCAAATTTTACAGCTCACAGTCCCTGCAAATAGAAAAAGTCTGCCAAATCTGCCTTTATAAATCCTGATGATTTCATGTTTTACCATATGTATTGGGCTAACAAAAATGAGAAGGGAAATTTGATGATTTTCACTTGGCCCAACAGCTCTTGTTTCTTCCTACAAAGTGTGGTTATTAATTTCTATATTACTCAAAGATATATATGTAGCATTAATTATTTCTGTGAAGTTCACTAGTACTTAGAAAAATATTTGCTTCTTTCTCAAATCACAATTCAGTCTCCACATTTGAATAGACCATCAATCTTCATTTTCTAGCCATTGAGCAGCTGGTCTGCAATAATCAACTCCTACCATATTGTTATTAGAAAGGAGTCTATTGCTCACTTCCTGGCAGTGGGCTTCATTTAAGAGTCCTAGTTCCAAGGAGAAATTTACTGAATGAAGCATAGTGCTCTGGAAAGAGAGCTAGAAGGAACAATCTGTTGTCTCCAGAGCAGCCAGCTTCTTGTGAAGAGGACCAGGTCTGAATGTTGATGCTAGTTTTCAACAGTATTTAGTAATATTTTTCCAAGAAAATTTTATTATTCTCAGAGAGTTTCATTTTTATTAAACTTGTTACTTAAAAGTTAAATAATTTTATCAATCAATCAATCAAGCTTGGAACCTTGCATAGCATGACTTGAAACACCCATGCTAAAATTTTGATTGCTTGCAACCGAAGTTAACTGGTTAAAGCAGAATAATTCTTTGTTAAAAGTACAATAGATATAACAAGTTACTAAGATGATTTTATTTATATTTATTTATTTACTCTCTTGTGTGTGTTATACATGTGCACACGTTTTTGTTGTGTGTGTGTGCATGTGTAAGTGTACAACAGGGTTCAAAGTCAGACATCTTCCTCAATTGCTCTCCATCTTATTTTTTTGAGGCAGGGTCTTTCACTGAATCTGGAGCCCATTTATGATGTGAGATTAGCTGGTCAGCAGGCTCCAGGAATTCTCCTGTCTCTGCTTTTTTAGGACCTGAATTCAGGTATTCATGCTTGTACAGAGGCGCTTCATGGATTGATCAATCTCCCTGGCTTTTAAGAAAATCATCAGTCCCTGGAAAACTCCTTGTTTCAAGTGTAGCCTATACAGATGGGGACATTCCCAAGAATTATTTCCTAAAATGACTTGCTTGACCTAAACATGACACTTTGAAGCCTGGACAGTGCCCACTGGACTCTGAGTGTTGTTACTCTGATTTCTCTCTGTTGACTTTGCAAGGAGTGGCTGCTGCCCCTGTCTTTGTCTTCACTAGAACAAATTCTGCTGTGGTCATTCACATGGCGATGCTTTAGGTTTTGGCTATCTTAACCATTTTGCCATCCTTAGGCTAACTCAGAGATTTAATCATTGAAGATTAGAAACACTCATCCATCTAGTAGAGTTCACACCAGGAGAGCATATATTAGGTAATTATTTTGGCATTGAGTAAGTTGTATCTCAAGTTGGGCTGGAACAGTTTAAGTCATGCACTACTGTGGCCAACCTATTAGGTGTATCTTGAAAGAGATTTCTTTATTGCATAGGATTTTAACTAGACAAAGTGTAAGCACTTGCACAACTACTAGTTTAATTTGGGAGATTGTAGGACGTATTTGTCCTCCTCCACGTTAATTTCCTCACACTCCATTTTCTCTACTTGCAGGGACATCTGCTGAAAGTGTATTCTGTGTACTAGCATTTTCTAGATCTTCTTAGGGGAAGGTAGGGTACAAGTTTGTGATAAGACTTTTCCTTTCAGTTTTACACTCTAAATATCAATTATTTCTGACTTCATGAGCCCTGAGATAATGATGGAGGAAAAAAAAAAAAAAACCTATATATGCGTTATGAAGTTCCATTCAACAAGGTGGATTAACACACATTTGTCTTCACTCTGTGAAGCCAAATTATAGTGAAAATGTTAGCAAATGTATCTGGAGATAGGAATAAGGCATTGTAGGAAAGTAGATGAGCCTATGTGTGAAGGTGCCTTATTTTTTATTTATTGTCTTTTATTAAAATAGATTAATTTTGCATACAGTATATTCTGATCACAGTTTTTCCTTCCTCAACTCTCCCCAGTTCCTCCCCACCTCCCCTTCTATCTGGATTTACCCCCTTATGTCCTTCATTAGGAAATAATCAGGCATCTAAGGAATAATAATAATAAAATAGAATATAATAAAGTATAGTAAAATCAAACTAATTGGAATAGGACAAAACAAATAAGGAAAAGAGCCCAAGAAAAAGCACAAGAAACTATGTAGATGCGGAGACACACTTGTTCTCACACTTAGCAATCCCATGAAAACAGAAATGTGGAAGCCATAATTTATACTCAAAGGCCAAAGTACCACTGTGGAGTTAAAAAAATGAATAAATAAAATAAAAGTAAAGCAAATTAAAAAGTCCTGACATGACATTATGAGGCAAGGAACCTCCAAAAATCCCTTTGAGTTTGTTTTCTGTTGGCCATCTACTATTGGTCATGCAAATACTCTTAAGAGAAATTTGTTTCCTCAGTGAGACTCCTTTGTAGAGAATTACTTTTTTATCTGCAAGTAGTTATCAGTTGAAGATAGCTTCTGTGTTCCAGATGGGGCTTGTGTCAACTTGTCCTTTCAGCCCTGGGACCCCTTGTGGGGCAAGCTGGAGCCAGCTGGTGCTGCCTTAGTCTCAGAGTTCATAAGTGTGTCGGTCCTGCTTTGTTTAGAAAGCCATGTTTCCTTGGTGTCCTCCATCCATCTGGATTTCATACTCTTTCCCACTTCCTCTTCCACAGGGTTCCCTGAGCCCTCAGGGGAAGGATTTGATGGAGACATCCTGTTTCAGGCAGAGTTCTGAAGTCTCTCTCTGCATATTGTCTGGCTATGGGTCTCTTAATTTGTTTCCATCTGTTCTAGAAGGAAGCTTCTCTGATAATGACTGAACAAGGCACTGATCTATGAGTAAAGCAGACTTTATTTTTTTTTTGAAACTATCTATTTCTTTATATAACTGTCTATCCTCCATTTCCTCTTTCTTCTAAGCCTATGTACATTTTTACATATATTGTAAACAGTTTAGAGTTTTTTTTTCATCTGAATCTGTCTTATTATAAATCTATATTTTTTCTCTGACCAGGAGAGATTTTAAATTGTTAAACTGCATGGCTAGTCCACAAATATAGGATAAATATAATATTTTCTTTGAATTTGCCAAATATAAATTGACTAGATATTGTAACTTCTTACTTGATAACTGTTTTGTTATATGTAATTTTACTATGTTAAAGTTAAAACCTTCCTTTTTGATTAGACAGAAAAGGAGAAGTGCTGTGGAATGTTGTTTTGTATTCTGTGAATGTGTGTTGCTCTGATTGGTTGATAAATAAAATGCTGATTGGCCAGTAGCCAGGTAGGAAATATAGGTGGGACAAGCAGACAAGTATTCTGGGAAGAGAAAGGCTGTCAGGAGTTGTCAGCTAGACACACAGAAAGCAAGATGACAAGGCAGAACTGAGAAAAGATACCAAGTCACGTGGCTAAACATAGATAAGAATTATGGGTTAATTTATGTGTAAGAGCTAGTCAGTAATAAGCTGAGCAGTTATAATTAATATATGCTTCTGAGTGATTATTTTATAAAAGACCATGGGAGCAGGGGGGAGGGAGGACCAGAAAAACTTACAACTACAATTCTTCACTTTCTCTTCTATCAGGTTCAGTGTATCTGGTCTTATGTTGAGGTCTTTGATCCATTTGGATTTGAGTTTTTCACAGGATGATAAGTGTGGATCTGTTTGGATTCTTCTAACATGCAGCCATCCAGTTTGGACAGCACAATTTCTTGAGGATTGTCTCTTTTCCAGTGTGTATTTCTAGCTTCTTTATCAAAAATCAGGTATACATAGGTGTAAGGATTTATGTCTGTGTCTTCAGTTGGATTCCATTGATCAACTTGTCTGTTTTTGTGCCAATATTATCCTGTTTTTATTACTATAACTTGAGTACAACTTGAAAACAGGGATGGTGATACTGCCAACATTTCTCTGATTAATCAGGATTGTTTTAGCTATCCTGTTTTTTTGTTGTTGTTGCTGCTTCTCTCTCTCTCTCTTTCTCTCTCTCTCTCTCTTTCTCTCTCTCTCTCTCTCTCTGTTTGTGTTTCCATATGAAGCTGAAAATTGAATTGTCATTTCAAGATCTGTGGTGAAGAATTACATTGTGATTTTGATGGGGATTGCATTGAATCTGTGGATTACTTTTGGTAGAGATTGCCATTTTTACTATATTAATCTATGAAGATGGAAGGTCTTTTCATCTTCTTCAATCTCTGATTTCCCCAGTGTCTGTTTTTATGCTCCCCTTTTTATCTCTAAATTTGTTTATTTTTATCTTCTCTGTCTGCCATTTAGCTAATTTGGATAAGAGTTTTTGTCTTTCCAGCTCCATCCATTTGCTTTTCCCCTCATGGGAGAGCTTACCCTTTTGGAGGAGGGGATGAGGAGTGGGTCAGGGGAGGGGGCTCTGCAGGGGTGGGAAGAGGGATGGGTGGGGGATCTATGGTTGATATGTAAAATTAATACATTTTTAAAATAAATAATTTTTTGTCTTGTCTTTGTCAATTTTACTTATTTTCTCAGAAACCCCTCTCTCTTTGTTTCATTATTTCTTTGGGTTTTTTTGTTTGTTTGTTTGTTTGTTTGTTTGTTGTTTTCTATTTTATTGATTTTGTCCCTGAGTTTGATTGTGATTTGCATTCTATTTCTTTTGGATATAATTTTTTCTCTTTGTTCTAAAGCTTTCAGGTGTGCTGTTAAGTTACTAGTATGAAATTTCTCTCTTTCTCTTTTTTAATGTAGATACTTAGTGCTGCAAATTTACCTCTAAGAACTGCCTTCATTGTACCCCAAAAGTTGGGATATGCTGTGTTTTCATTTTCATTAAATTCTAGAAAAAAATTTAATTTCTTTCTTAATTTTCGACTTGATCCACTTTTCATTCAGCAATGAGTTTCCCTGCAAGTTTTGTAAGTTTTCTGTTGTTTCTGTTGTTGATATTCATCTTGAGTTTGTGGTGGTCTGATAGAATGCAGGGTGTTATTTCAATTTTCTTGTATCTCTTGAGACCTGCTTTGTGTCTGAGTGTGTGGCCAATTTTAGAGAAAG
Organism: Onychomys torridus; assembly: GCF_903995425.1. Taxonomy (NCBI): domain Eukaryota; kingdom Metazoa; phylum Chordata; class Mammalia; order Rodentia; family Cricetidae; genus Onychomys; species Onychomys torridus. The sequence continues at coordinate 46,561,399 of NC_050444.1, read as the reverse complement.
TTCCATGAGGTGCGGAGAAGATATTATCTATCTTCTTTTATGTTTTGTGAAATGTTCTGTAAATATCTGTTAGATCTGTTTGGTTAATGATGTCAGTTAGATCTAGCATTTCTGTTTAGTTTTTGTCTGATGACTTGTCTGTTTACTAGAGTGGAATATTGAGTATCATACTATCAGTATGTGAGGGTCAGTGTGGGATTTACACTATAGTAGCATTTTTTTTTTTTTTTAATGAACTTGGATGCTCTTGTGTTTGGGACATAGACGTTCAAAATCGAAATACCCCCTTGATAGATTTGTTTCTTTGAGTAAGTAGTGTCCTTCCTGACTCTTCTGGTTAATTTTAGTTTGAAGTCTGTTTTGCCAGATATTAAGATGGATACATCAATTTGTTTCTTAAGTCTATTAACTTGGAATATGTTTTTCGATCCTTTTATCATGAGCTGGTGGGGTGTCTGTGCTTGATGTAAAAGTCTGTTTACTGGATGCAGCTGAAGGATGGATTCTGTTTTTATATCCTTTCTTTGAGTCTGTGTCTTTTTATTGGAAAACTGAGATCATGAATGTTGAGCATTATCAAGGAGAAGTATTTGTTGATTCCTGACTGTTATTTTATTTTGTGGTGTTTATTTTTTTTTCCTTCTTTAGACTTTATGCTCTGGGATTATTTATTCCTTATATTTACTTGGTGTGGTTAACCTCTTTAGGTTAGAGTTTTCCTTCTAGTACCTTCTGTAGAGATGGATTTGTAGATACATATTGCTTAAATTTGGTTTTATCATGGAATGTCTTATTTCCTTCACTATGGTGATTGAAAGTTTTGCTGGGTATAGTAGTCTAATCTGGCATTGTTGTCCCTTAGAGTTTGTAGAACATCTGCTTAGGCCTTTCTGGCTTTTAGAGTCTCCACTGAGAAGAAAGGTACCATTCTTATAGGTTTGCCTTCATATGTTACTTGGTATTTTCCCTTGTAGAATTTTAATATTCTTTATTTGTTCTGTACATTTTAGTGTTTGGATTGTTATGTTTCAAGGGGAATTTCTTTTCTGGTACAGTCTATTTGGTATTTTGTATACTTCTTGTACATTGATAAGCACCTCCTTCTTTAGGTTAGAAAAAATTTCTTCTGTGATTTTGTTGAAAACATTTTTTCCCCTTTGACCTGTATTTTTTCTCTTTCCTTTGTTCCTAAATTTATAGACTTGGTCTTTTCATGGTGTCCCAGATTTCCAGAATGTTTTCTGCCAGGATTTTTTTTTCAGATTTAACATTTTCTTAACTAGCATATCCATTTTTTCTATCCTGTATTCAAAGCCTTAGATTCTTTCTTCCATTTCTTATATTCTGTTGTTTAGGCTTCCCACTGATATTTTTGTTTGAGTTTCTATAATTTTCATTTCCAGATTTCTCTCAGTTTTGGTTTTCTATATTGATTCTATTTCTACTTTCAGGTCTTGAACTGTTTTATTCATTTCTTTCCACTGTTTGTTTGTGTTTTTATAGAAATCTTAAATGTGTTTGTTTATTTCCTCTTTAAGGAGCTCTATGATATTTATAAAGAGTGCTTTAAGGTATTTTTTTCCCCTGTGCACCAGCTATGTTAGAATACTCAGAGCCTGCTCTGGTAGGGTTGCTGGGCTCTAATGGAGACATTTGTCCTGGCTGTTATAATTATGTTTTTATGTTAGCATCAAGGCATCAGGGTTTGAGATGATTGTAATTCCAGAGACTGATAAATGGTTTTGTCTTTGTTGGGTGGGCATTTTGTTCCTTGGTTTCTGTTGCTCTCTCTGGTTCTTAGAAAAATGTGCTGGCTGTAGGGAATATTCTGGGATTCTGGGGTGTATGGCCACTAGGGTATCTGGAATCAACGTGTTTCTAGGTATTGGAAGCTGACACTTAGCAATGGGGATGGGCTAGAAGGTAATGGGGCTGAGGGGATGCAAGGAAGTCAGGAAAGCAGAGTAGTGTTTGACAGCATCTACATAGTCCCATAGGAATGTGGTAGAGAGGGAGGAGAGGCCACAGCATGTAGTCTGCTATAGAGTTTAGGGTCAGAGTGGGTATTGAATTGGAGAAGAGGAGAGAGAGAGAAGACATTAAAGCTTGTCTCCCTGTTTCACTAGCTGACCTACTTGCATCTCTGGTAGGCTTGGCTGGTGTTTCCAGGAAGTGCCTGCTGGACTTACAGGCTGAGACAAAGAGATGAATGGGGATGAAGTTTGGAGGAGAAAATGGTGATGGAGATGGAGGGGCAGGCCACAGCAGGTGGTCTAGTACAGAGATAGGGGTGTGGCAGGGGATTAGATTAAGGAGAATAGGACAGAGATCACTCCCTTTCTGCAGTTAGTTTGAGAAGGACCTTTTGAGTGAGTATTCTATATATGAGAAGAGTCATTTCGTAAAAATAATCTTTCCTTATTCTTGAGAATTTCATGCACACATGCAATGAAATATTCTCTCTCTCTCATTTCATCCTCCATCTTCTCCATTTTTTTTTTCCAACAAGCTGTCTTACTCTCAACTTCATTTTGGTTTTTCTTTTTGATAATCTGCTAAATCCAATTAATGTTGCCCATATGTACACAGATGTGGGGCCCTCTGCTGTAACATGGGAAACCTACCGAGTGGAACATCCTCAAAAAATAGAGACACATTTTCATTTAAGAATGAACTGTTGGAAGATAGAAAATATATGCAAAAATGCTCACAATGCATCAATAGGACAATCTTGTTTATTTCATAGTTCTTTGGAAAATTTCAGAAATTGTTGAGACCAGATAACTGAGGTCTTCATTTTGATATGAGAATAAATGCAGAATGGATTATTTTTAATAATAATAATAATAATAATAATAATAATAATAATTTTTTTTTAATAATTTCAAATGATGTTTGAAATATTTATACTTGAAAACCAAGAAGAAAGGAAACAAATGATAAATATCATGGTAAAAACAAACTTTCATTTTGTTAAGTTCATTAATCCTTTATGTAGTCAGTCCATGTCTCAAAAGATGAAATAATTCTTATCAAGTTCAAACATACTGCTCTGATTTTTTTTGTTTTTCCACAATTTAAAATAGGAATTCTAGATATTTCGATGAAACTTTTTGAAGAACTGATACTTCTGTTGAAGATTACTTAGATGATCTTGCTTTCCATAGATATTGCCACAGGCTGAGGATATGGCAATAAAGAAGAGAGGCACCATCTGAAGGTTCATAGAGACGATAATCTTCAAGGAAGATTTACCCTTATAGACTCAAAGCTGGTCCTCTCAGAGAGTGTGCTTAGCAACATGGTAGGAGCTTCACATTTAGCCACAGAAACTCCATGATGATTCTTGTGTTATGGTCTTTATAGTGACTATTGATTTAATTTGGTGCAGAGATAAATAAAGATTGAGTGGATCCTTGGCTTAGTGTTTGCCCTTAAATATCACTCAACATTTGTTATCACTGCTTAACCATTTTGATTTGATGTGTGCTTTAGAAATCTTCTTGGTATAGATGAGAGAAATCCAGAGAATCTGTGTCACATCTTCTATGACCTTTGACCTTCAAGTGGTAGAGTTGAGATTTGAGTAGAAATCTGTTTTACTTAAGGCCACATGTCTCTTCATATGCTATAACATTCTTCTAGAATCTTATGCAAATTTGCCTTCTTGGGCTAACTGGATATTGAGACTGTTTAATGGTCATGTTTTATAATATTCATAGAAAAAATATGGGCAGATTTTCATGTAAGTGCTTATAAATGAGCTATTGGAATATAGTATGTTTATAAGTGGTAATTTACCTAGCTGTTCTGGATTAGAATAAAATACTATCAACTTGAAAAAAATAACTTTATTTATTAAAACTAGTGAAGATGTTAAAAATTGATTTTTCTCATCTTTTCCTTTTGGATCATCCAATAATGTGTGAAAGATCATTTTAAGAAAGTATTCTATACATGGGGAGGAGACTATTATTATAAAAATATTTTTTCATATCCTTGGAAATTTCATATATATATGAAATTTGGTCATATCCCTCCCCCATTTCCTCTCCAACCACCTCCATGTTCCTCCAACAACATATCCCTCTTCCAACTTTTTCTTGTTGATAATTCAGTAAATCATATGTGCATTATTGTGGGACCTATACTAGAATATGGGAAACCTACCAGGTGGAATAGCCTCAAAAGGGAAATGACTTTTGCTCTTCAGTTATCATCTACCAGAAGCTCCTCAGAAAGGGATGGGGTCTGGAGAACACCTTCCTCATCTGTGCCAGAGTTTTGATTAGCTTATTATTATGCAGATAACCATAACTGCTGTGAGTTTATGTTTGTGATAGCAGTGTCATGAGGAAGTTTTCAACTTCCTTTGCTTTGTATTTTCTTCCTTTTCATGGCAAGGATCTGATTTAATTCTCTCTGGCTACTCTACTCTACTCAGCTTCCCAGTTTTAGAGGGTTATGATTGCCCATATATCTACTCTTGTTTTCACTTGCCAGTCTTGGTAAGGTTTTAATGGTGCTATGCAGGATGCTGGGGAGTAAAATGAATCAGTGGTCTTATTTAGTGATGGATGTTGCGTGCTACAGTGCTGACCTGCTGAGCAAGATCTACCCATTGCTACAACAGTGGTATGACTGTTAAAGGATAACTAACTGCCTTATGATTGGATTTGAGGACAGATCCTGGTAATGTAATACTGAACAAAGGCTCGTGGCTAAGGAGGTCACAGGCTCTAAGTCAAGCCTACTATTGTTATTTTGTTAAATGATCATGCTGTCAAAATTCCCATAGACTCAGGCTACTCTCAATTTTGGTCAGAGGAGCTGCTTCTTCTTCTTGTTCTTCTTGTTCTTGTTCTTCTTGTTCTTGTTCTTGTTATTCTTATTCTTGTTCTTCTCCTCCTCCTCCTTCTCCTCCTCTTTTTTCTTCTCCCTTTTTTGCAGTGAGGGGTAGTCAATATAAAGATGCATAACTTATCTCTAAGTGTTGAGGATAAAACACTGAATGTTAAGCTCTAATAAGACATCCTTTTACCCCTTCTCTCTGCCAAAGCTCAGGGATTATAATTGACGAGGGCACAGAGAAATGCTGTAAAATGCTATCATCTCAATAAGACATGGCTATCATACTAATGAATTCACAGCAGCTGTGGTTACTTGCATTAGATTGGACAAATGGACCCAGTTGGCTGGAACCTCTCATGGTCTCTTTTTTTCTGATGGGTACTTGGCCCCTTCTTATCTACTATTCTGTATCCATCAATGCACTGGATCAAAAGATCCATAAGCTTATGATGATGTGTCTATACTGAAAATACAAAGGCTTGTTTTTCTAGTCATATACCCTGAGCTATACAACACAACAACTAGTTACACAGAATTTATACTGTATTAGGTATTATAAGTACAGAAGCTCTAAGAAAGTCTAGAATTTTGTATTAGGAATGTTCAACTGGTAAGGTTTTAGCAAATATTCCAAAATGTGAAAACTTTGAAATATGAACACTTCTGATCTCAGGCATTTGAGAGAAGTGACATTCAGCCTATTATCCAGTAGATTTAGAGTATGCAGGAGTCAGTGAGTATGAAATATGAAGGTACTATGTCATTTTTTAATATATGATTTTGATATTCATTGGAGTCCTTGAGTCTATGTCCTATGAAGAATGTCTATTGAGAAGACTTAAAGGAACTAAGAATTTCTAAGCTAAGGCTTCTCACTAACAAGAAGAGGCTCTGTGTATGACTTTATGAATGCAGGTTCTAACTGAATGACAGAGAGGTGAGGTGTTGACATTTCTGGTCTAACTCAGGATTAGTAATTAGTTGTGGTGTACTTTACTCATTAACAAGTTAGAGATAAAATATATACTTTTCTTTCTTGTGGGAATGTTTTAAGGGAAGGTAGGCTATCTTGCAGGAGGCCACATGCCTGAATGTCTTAACATCATGCATACTTTTTAAAAAGCCACTTTCTTTGGCTCTGAGAAAAGCAGCAAAATGTGCATAGTTGGAAAGAGTTACCTATAATTCTTGGATCAGCCTAATGCTGAAGATATTCCTGATTCAGACTCTTAAATTTTAGGGTTACAGATATGTGCTACAATGTCTGACTTTCTATAACCTGTTCTTGGCAACGATTTCTTACCTATTCTTGGTTGTTTATGATCTTGGTAATTTTGAAGCATATATATCAAATGTTAGGTAAGATTTCTTTGACTCTGAGTCAGTTTAATGTTTTTCTTTGGGGTATGTATATGCTGGGAAGAGGAATCAAGACTACTGAAGTTTAAGTGATTTTTCATTTCATGGTGTCAGAAGATGCTTGATATCAATGTTGTATCACCGGTTTTTTAGTTTTGGTCATTCAGTGGTCTATCAGCCTTCTCCATGCTTAATTCTTATCCTTGTCCTTTTTATTCTTTGAACATTGATCAGAAGTCCAGCCTATGTGTAAGTTAAGGGAGGTTAAATTGTAGAGTTTATTTGTAGAGAAGCTCCTCAACTTATGAGGGGAAGTTGTCTCTATAAACCTACTGTAGGCTGAAAATGCATCTAACCAACTAGACACAAAAATTAATATCACTTTACACTGTAGAATGTCCATTTATCCTCCTGATGGCATGGCTGATTGGGTCCTATAGCTTACTGCCATGGCTCAGCACTGAAAAGAGAGCATAATACTATGTATTGGTATTGAGGACACTATCCAAATTTAAAATACTGTTTGTTTTCATGTACATCAATTTCTTACCATAATGAATCCCAAGTCAGGCCATTTAAGTTAAGAAGCATTCCATATATTTAAAAATATTTTTATGTTTGTCTATTCTTTCAGTTTCCCATGTTCTATTTTAAAAATATAGTTATATTTTACTTAACTCAGCAATTGAGTATAATTTATGTGACATTTCAGTAAATGTGTACCAATCGGATCATGGTTATTATGGCAGACATGCATGCATGCATGCATGTGTGTGTTGGGAACATTCAAATTCCTCTCTATTAGTTATTTTAGAACATTGCTAGACTGTTGTTAGCAATTATTATCCTACCATGTTATGAAACACTAAATGATATTTCTTTCTTCTTTTTTCTTCGGTTTTTTGGAGACAGGATTTCTCTGTGTAGTTTTGGGGCCTGTCCTGCATCTTGCTCTGGAGACCTTGAACTCAGAGATCTGCCTGGCTCTGCCTCCCTAGTACTGGAATTAAAGGTATGTGCCACCACTGCATGGCAGTATTTCTCCTATTGAGCTGCATTCTTGTATTCAATATCTTTGCTCTCCATCATTTCCTTACTTGGCTCTGATGGTGACATTAAATTCCCTCCTTATTTGGGGCCAACTTTTAAACTTCTATAAGGCATTAGGCTTTCTATGCCATTTTCTCATCTTCCTTCTATGCTGTTGTTGGAAATGACAATATTTCATCCTTTTACCATTGAATAGTATTCCTTCATATATATATATATATATGTATATATATACATATACATACATACATATATATATATATATATACATATATATATATATATATATATAAATTTTCTTTTAACCATTTATGAATTGATATAAACCAAGGTTTATTGGTCATCTGTTGCTGAGTTTGTTACCTATTCTTTGATGTTTTGTCCAAGAAATTGCTAAATAGATCAAAGTCATAGATTCCCCCCCCCATGTTGTTTATTTAAGTGTTTTATAGTTTCAGGTCTTTCACATCGCTCTTTATACAAACAAGTTTTGTACCCTGCTATCAGATGTGAAGGTCTATTTTTATGTACACATCCAGTTTGCCAACATTATCCCTTGAAGATAAGGTCCTTTCATGCTTGTGTCTTGGTACACTTGTGAAAGATAATTTGATCTTTGGGTGTTCATTGCTGGGGTCTTTGTTGAGTTACATTGCTTTATATGTCTGTTTTTCCTTTAAGATTTTTTTGATTCATTATATACCAACCACAGACCCCCTTTTCATTCCTCCTTTTGCTCTCCCCCAGCCTTCCTCCCTCTGATCAATCCCCCATCCCCTCCTCTGAAAGGGTGAGGTCTCCCATGGGGAGTCAGCAAAGCCTGGTATATTTAGTTGAGGCAGGATCAAGCCCCTCCTCCCTGCATCAAGGCTGAGCAAGGCATCCCACCATAGGTAATGGGCTCCAAAAAGCCAGATTGTGCACCAGGGATATATATATCCCAATGCCACTGCCAGGGGGCCTCTTAAGCAGATTAAGCTGCACAACTGTTTCTGTATGTAGAGAGCCTAGTCTGGTCCCATGCAGGTTCTACAGCTGTTGGTCTAATATTTGTGAGTTCTCCCAAGCTTGGTTCAGTTGTCTCTGTAGATTTCCCCATCATGATCGTGACTGCCCCCCTTCCTTATGTAATCCCTCTTTCCTCTCTTGGACTGGATTTTTCTAATGGGTAGTTCTGTGATTCTTTATTTGCAGATGAGATGGGATGATGTGATTATTACAACTTTGTTCTTTGTCAAGATTGTTTTGGTTTTATAAGCATCTTTGAGATTTCACATGAATTTCATGAGTCTTCTTTTTTTTTCTTGGAGCTGAGGCTCGAACCCAGGGCCTTGCGCTTGCTAGGCAAGTGCTCTACCACTGAGCTAAATCCCCAACCCCGAGTCTTCATTTTAAATTAACATTTATTCATTTATTTTACATTCTGACTGTAGTTTTCTCTCCCTCCTCTCCTCCCTTTCCCTCTCCACAACTGCTCCCCACCCTTGCCCTAATCCACTCCTCCTCTCTTTCTGTTCAGAAAGGGCAGGTCTTCCATGGGTATCAACAAAGCATGGCATATAAAATTAAATAGGAATAAGCTCCTCCTCTCTGATTAAGGATGGGCAAGGCAACCAAGCATGAGGATTAGGTTCCTAAAAGCCAGCCAAAGCTTAGGGACAGCCCCTGCTTCCACTGCTAAGAGTCCCACAAGTAGACCAAGCTACACAACTATGTAGATGACCTAGGCTGGTTCCATGCAGTCTCAAAGGCTGCTGGTCTAGATGCTATGAGCCTCTATGAGCCCAAGTTAGTTGTTTCTGTGGGTTCCCTTGTGTTTCCTTGACACCCGCCCTCACTGGCTCATACAATTCTTCCTCCCTCTCTACATCAGCATTCCCTGAGCTCACCCAATGCTTGACTGTGGTTCTCTGCATCTGTTTCCATCAGTTACTGGATGAAGGCTCTCCCATGACAATTGGGCCAGTCATCAATCTATGCCCAAGAGGGAGATGCATGAATGGGAATAGGAGGAATTGGGTTAGGGGGGTGAGTATTGAAAGAGATGACTGGAAAGGGGGGCATTTCAGGGTCAGGTATGAGTCTTCTCTTCAATTTTTCAAATAGAAATGTCATTATGATTTCATTAGAGATTGTAATAAATCTATAAATTATTTTGATTAGTATGGACATTTAAATACTATAAATGTTACAAACCCATAAATATAATAATATTTCTCCATTTAGTTGTAGGTTCTTTAATATCTTTTTATCAATGTTTCATACTTTTTATGTACAAGCACTCATCACTTTAGTTAAATTTACTTTTTACTATCTTACTCTGATATTGCAAATGTGATTCTTTTCCTTTTTGATAGTGCATTGTTAATACATAGTTGAAAATGTATTTTTGTATGTTGATTCTATGGCATGGTTAACTTAGTAAATTAGATAGTATTATTTTTGTGATATCCTTGGAGTTTTGAGCATAAAACTTTGTGTCCTCTGGGACAGAAATAATCTTATCTTTTTCCAGCTGTGATGCTACTATTCATTTCTTTTTCTCTTATAGTTGCTCCGCCTGGGACTCCCAGTTCTATGACAAATAGAAGTGTATGTCTTTGCCTGGTTCCTGATCTCAGAGGAAAACATTTTTATTTCTCACCACTTTCTACTTCTTTTACATGTTTTCTAATTTTATTTCCTTCATGTTGCCATTTTGAATTAAATGTATTCTTAGTTCCTTGAGGAATAAACTTGAGTTGATTCGAAATCTTTTTAAAATATGTAGATGTTGACTGTCAAAAGTTTTCCTTTCATATGTATATGATTTTACAGCTGACCATTTGGTATTGGATAACCAACTGTGGGTCTCTTCCCTAGGGAAGGCTGTTTCTCCTGCCCTCACCATTCCTTTGTTGCCTGTAGTTCTTTGTCTCTGATCGGAGTCCTGAGATTCCCCCCACCATGTTAACATGTCTATAGGTGTCATCCTTGTTCAGCCTTATTTAGTTAGCCATATTGTTGAGATTTCATGAGTGTAGGTTCCCAGACATTTCTGGAATATATATTCTCACATCAGACACCTGTTCCTTGGGCTCTTAAAGTATTTCTGCACCTTGTCTCAGGATTATTCCTGAGTCTACTGAGCATGCTGTATTTATATATTTAGGAGAGAGAGAGAGAGAGAGAGAGAGAGAGAGAGAGAGAGAGAGAGGGAGTCAGGTACATTGTAGGTTGGGGGAAGAAAAGGAAAAACAAAAATTGATGTAATTATATTTTGATTTATAAATAATAAAACATTATCCTCTCAGCACTGCTTCTGATGCATTTCATAAGTATGATGTATGCTGTGTTTTCATTTACTTTAAGACATTTTAAGTTGCTGTTGCTTTTCTTTTTTATTTTAGATTCACTGATTTTGTGTGTGTGAGTGCTTTGCCTGTATGTATGTATGTGTGTCATGTCTGGTGCCCATAGAGTGAAGAAGGGGTATCAAATCTTCTGGAATCAGAGGTATGGATGGTTATGCACCACCATGTTGTGTTGGGGACTGATCATGAGGTTTCCACATGAGCAACATGTGCTCTTAATTGATGAACCATTTCTCCAGCCCAACAATTTCTCATGTTTGCAAGAGCAATTTCCATGTATTTGTGAATTTTCATTTTCCTACTTACAGTGATTTCTTATTCATCCCACTATAATCTGAAAACTAGCTTTCCATACAAGCTGCTGGAGTGGTCAGCACCCCTTGCTTTCTTCACTTTGTTCTTTTGCTCTGCCCTGTCTGATTTGTTCATATAAAGTCACCTGCTCCCAACTTAGCTGAGTGCTTCTTCTCTGTAATAAGTGTGCTATTTTAATCCTTTAGAGATGGTGTATCCAATTCACTTTTTACAATACTCAGCTCCAGAATTTGGTCCTGGTTTCTATATTTCTTCTTTGCTAATACTATTACTGCTTTTTCATTTATCATTTTTTTGTGGTTTCATTTGTTTATTATTACTGTGTTTTAGAAAACTGAATTTTTAAAAGCCGTTTATTTGAATTGTTTTTAATTGAGATGGATGCATTTAAAAAATAAATAGCTACTTCTCCAAGCCTTCACTGGCTAGTTTCAGGCAGAAATGGCTCAACCAGTTAAAGACTCTGTGGATCTGAAAGATTTGAGCCGGAGACTGTAGCTGTTCCAGTTATGAGCACCTTATTTCTCTGTATTACATTTTGGTAACTTCTAAGTTTTGACAATTATGACTAATACTGTGTGGACATTTATGATAAAGTTATTTTTACCTAATTTGGGGACTTCTATTAAGGATCATTAGAAAATATCATACTATCTTTTCAAAACTTGATCAAGACTATGAGATTTCTCATTTATTCATTAATTGCACAAATGTTTGTTACAACACAGTGTATAAATGGGGTTGTTTTCTTTTTTCTTATAATCCTTTAACTCAATTTATTTAACTATCATAGTTAACTATCAGTAGGTGAGTATGCCTCCCTCCCAGTTAAAACGTTATTATTGACAGGAACATTTGTTAAAAATACAACTAACTTTAAATTTGATTGCATTCTTAGCATTGTAGTTTTCTAACTATACTATTTTTTTTATTTAACTCTAAACTCCTCTAAATGAATATCACAGTTCTAATTCTTACAAGTAAAAAATCTGAACACAAAAAATTTTGAAAGTTACAAAAAAAAAATCACTCTGGTGGATGTAATGGTGTTACATCTCTCTGTAATGGATGTGATAATTTTATTATAGGACAGAGGTATAAATTGTAGACTGCTAAGGCTGAGTTTTCTAAAATGCTTCTGCTTTGAAAGTGACAATTGGCTGAGACTGATCTGAGATACATCTGCTCTTTTGCAGATTCCCAACAATTTCAGCATTGTCTTGGGGCCTCTGAGCTGACACACCATTCTACTTGTTAAATCACCTCTTCTTTAATTGCTACATGTCTCTATGATTTCTTATTTGTAGTTGAAACTTGATTTAAAAATTAATTTATTTTTATTTTTTTTAGGACTAAAGCTTTTCAAAGAAAATTGTGTGAAATTAAACCTTTATTTTTGACTATCAGAATAAATTATATAATGGTCCATATATGAATTGGGAACTACATAATAATTCTGGTGTTTGCTCCAGCTAAATCTAAGCACAGTATGTCTAGACTTGATCATGCAGATATATTACCTGGGATCAATACTGAATACTGGCTCTGAATAAAGAAGTTTGTGGTTATTTGGCAAGGCTGCACATCGAACAAGTTCCAAGACTTCACCTCCACTGCACATTTCAAAACTAATTTTGAGTGGCAGAAGCTGGGACCATGAAAACATCCCATTTAGTAATAGCATCTGAAGATCTGAAGACCCTTCAGAGGGCATTGTGACTATGTCTTAGAGTCTATTCTGTTTATTTGCTGCCTTCTCTGTGCAAATGTATGTGTTGGATTTAATTTACTGTCTTAATGGTTTGACTTACTGTCTTTAGAGTTTCATGGTAATGCTAATAGTAGGTGGGCTTGAACTTGTGTATGCTGGTGTAACCTGTGTATGCTGATGTACACTTCTTGGAAGGCTGTCACAGGTATTGAAGGAATCTATTTTCATAGAGTCTTGTGAAATCTTTTTTTTTCTTTTTGACCTGTAGTACCCACATTTTCTAAGTTCTAAATTGTAAATTAACTGAAGTCATTGTCCTTAGTAATAGGTATTCCCTTCAAATCTCAATCAAATGTCTGGAGCAAGTGGGGCTCAGTGGAATATTTTGATATAATTCAAGACTATTTAATGCTTTGGCAATTAAGGGGTTTTTAAAAGAAGAAACAAGAGAAATTTGTGTTTAAAAATGTTTACTCCATAATTTTCACTTAACACTTCTCTATTCTACACATTGTTTTTTTTTTGCCACAGTCATCCACAATAGAGCAAGGGGAAATGTGGAAGGGAAGGGGACATAAAGGACCACTGCTTGCTCAAAATGCTGTTTAAATTTAGAGATGTATTTATTGGAAATTATTACTGAGACAGGTAGAGTCACATGGAGTCATAAGAAGTAACACAGAGAGATCTGCTTGTACCATGGACGTGAAGCCCCCAAACAGCGTAGAATTACCATACAAAGGCTGCCGGAAGAAGGGAGACAGCCACCATCACTTCTGTGTGTTTGTCAAAGATTCAAAGGCAGAGAGGGAGTGGGGAAAATTTAACAGTAAAACGAAAGAAAATGTCCTCCAGGGCCAAGACTCCCCAGGGGATTCAGCTCAACCTGGTGGATTCAGTACAGGCAAGTCCAGTCCCTTCCACCCAGGCTGAGCAAAGTGTCCCTGCATAAGCCCCAGGTTCCAAACAGCCAGCTCATGCACTAAGGACAGGTCCGGGTCCCACAGCCTGGGTGCCTCCCAAACAGTTCAAGCTATTCAACTGTCTCACTTATCCAGAGGGCCTGATCCAGCTGGGGGCTCCTCACCTTTTGGTTCATAGTTCGTGTGTTTCCATTAGTTTGGCTATTTGGCCCTGTGCTTTTTCCAATCTTGGTCTCAACAATTCTCGCTCAGACCATCCGTCTTCTTTCTTGCTAACTGGACTCCTGGAGCTTCACCTGGGGCCTGGCAGAGGAGCTCTGCATCTGCTTCCCTCAGTCACTGGATGAGATTTCTAGCACAACAGTTAGGGTGTTTGGCCCTCTGATCACTAGACTAGGTCAGTTCCGGCTTTTTCTCGACTGACCATTGCCAGGAGTGTACAGTGGAGGTATCTTTGTGGATTTCTGGGGACCTCTCTAGCACTTTACTTCTTCCTATTCTCATGTGGAGGGGTTGAATTAATTTGGGTTGGGGATTTAGCTCAGTGGTAGAGCACTTGCCTATTCTCATGTGTCTTCATTTATCATGGTCTGTTATTCCTTGCTCTCTCTTTCTGTTCTTGATCCAGCTGGGATCTCCTGCTCCCCTAAGCTCTCTTTCCCTCAAACCTGAGATGGGAATGAGGGGTGGGCTGGGGAGAAGGCGGGGGGGGGGTGTCTGGGGGGGGGGGGACAGGGGAATCCATGGCTGATACGAAAAATTAAATTAAATTATAAAATAAAAAAATTTAAAAAAAAGAAAGAAAGATAATGGCCTCAGGTGTGGTGACTGAATGCTGTGACTGGGCAGGAACTGGGAACAGGGCAGCTAGAGATGGCACTGCGGATGCGTTTGTTTGGAGGAAACACTGGACTTCCTGTTTGTCTGAGCTGAATGGAGGAAAACAACAAAATCAAACTCAGTCCTTGTTGATGGGAACAGTTGGAGTGGAGTGCTCCAGAGACTGTGTGTCAGTTTTGCTGTATGTGTGATTTGCCATTGCCTCTATATATGCAGGCACTCAGCAGTCCATACCATTATATATGCAAACATGCCCACACTCCACACACACACACACACACACACACACACACACACACACACACACACACACAGAGCTATGGCATAAAATCATAACCAAGATAATGATTACAATCTAGTTTATCCAGGTTTCATAGTCCTCAGTTGTGTATGGATGTGTGTTAGGTAGACTAAATACACAATAGGACTCCAAAGAGCCAGTACACTACCACTGACTGAGAAAAGACACTGAGTAGAGCAGCTCCTTCACTGTGTGAGATCCACTGTTCTTTCATAATGTCATCGTACTTTGCCCCTTCCTCACCTCATATCCAAACTTTGGCAGCTACCAATTGGCTCTCCATCTGTAAAATTTTATAGTTTTAAAAATGTTACATAAGTGAAATTGCACAGTATGTGGTTTTCTTGAGATTTGCTTTTTTGTTTTAGCAAAACAAATTATCCCAATCTTCTAGAAAGCCTTTGCTTTTTAATTACCCGAGTAATACATGAATAAGATCTCCTTATGCAACATTAAAACAGTAAAAATGAATTTAAACATCCCCTTGCTAACACACTTTCAAACTAAAACTCATTCCTAAAAGTAATTAAATGTTGATTTAGCCTTTTTTATTTAAAATAATTATCTATTTTCATAATTTTGCTACAATAAATCTTCAGTGAGCATTTTATAGCTGTCTTCCTGTTTATATGTATTAATTTTTCCTCTATTCTCAATACCTAAATGTGGGATTGTAGGTAATAGAACTGTACATTTACACTTTAAATTTGAAGAGATATTGCCCAAAGTTTTTTCTATGTGTCTGTGCCCATTTGCAGACTTAATGGTAGTAGCCAAAGTATGACTTATTTCTAGTTTCTAATGCAGATCAGATTTGAGATATTTTTCATGCAATCTTATATGTGAAGAGTGCCATCTTATTTTTATTTTAATTTACAATACTTTGGTTATTAAATTTAAAGATACACATACTGAAATTATTTTCACTCATTATAATTTCTATTGTATTGCAACACCTCATATTTTTGTTCTATTTTATTAGTTGTTACTTTTCTTACTTTTATTCTTGATTTAAGAAGAATTAAAATTTTCTATCGATATTAGTCATTTATTTTATATGTGTGTGCCTTATAAACATACTGCCATGTTCTTTAGTGAAGATCTTAATGCTGTATATAAGCTTGTGACTTTGATACTTTAAATTTTGATATTCAGTTTATTACTTGGATCATTTTGTTTTGAAAGAAAGACTTCCAGTCATTCATTTTAATCTCTATTTTTATGGCTAGATGATATTTTTAATATTATGGCCTTAGGGCAGATTTTACCATGTACTTGTACTGACTCAGGCCTTTCTCAGCTTGGCTCTCTTCATGACCTTACAACTTTATCGTCTTGTGTTGCTTTTGGCCATTTCTAAGAGGAAAATGCTAATTGTTTAGAATTATCAGAATAGCGGGTCCATGAAGCCAGTGCCACCTAAGACCATGTGGACAATTCCACCTTCAATAAAATCTGTGATTCTGAAAATACATGTAATCCTCAAGACAAAATTTTAGAAAGCACTGTTTTGATATTGTGTTCCCCAAAATATTGTCCACCCTAATAAATTTATCTGGAGTCAGAGAAAAGAACAGCTACTAGATATAGAGGCCAGAAAATGGTGGCACACATGTTTTTAATCCTTGCCTTCTGGAGGCAGAGATCGATCCAGATCTTTGTGAGTTCAAAGCCACACTGGAAACAGCCAGGCATGGTGACACACACCTCTAATCCCAGGAAGTAATGGCAGAAAGCAGAAAGGTATATAAGGCGTGAAGACCAGAAACTAGAAGCTTTTGGCTGGTTAAGCTTTTAGGCTTTGAGCAGCAGTTCGGCTGAGATTCATTTGGATGAGGACACAGAAACTTTCAGTCTGAGGAAACAGGATCAGCTGAGGAACTGGCGAGGTAGGAAGCAGTGACTTGTTCTGATCATTTACTGTTCACCCCAATACCAGGCTTCAGGTTTGATTTTATTAATAAGAATCTTTTAAGATTTGTGCTACAAAGCACAGATGTACAAATAATGAATTCCATATAGAGGTCAACTCCAACTATGAATACAAACAATAATTCTGCATAAAACAGGTTAATCCGGCCACATTTGATTATTCCAGGTACATTTGATATTGGGCTATTAACTGGTCTTTTATCATCACATATATACTAAAATCATGCAAAATAATATAGTTTATTCAGTTTCCTCTCTGTTATATTTGCAGTTATATATATATATTGTATGAATGTTTTGTCTGCATGTGTGTCTATTTACTGTATATGTGGCTCCTGTGGAGGTCAGAAGAGGATGTCAGATCCCCTGGAACAAGAGTTACAGGCACTCTGAGCCTCTTTATGAGTTCTGGGAATCAAACCCAGGTCCTCTGCAAGAGCAGCCATTCCTCTTAACTTCAACCATCTTTCCAGGCCCTATATTTGTAATTCTTATGGAAGTATAATTAAGTATATAAATAAATATAATTATGGCATAATTGGCTGCCACTAAAAATAAACAGTGAAAGTCAGAATATTTTTTGAGAAGAATCCTCCAACCCTTTCTGTATTCAGGACCTGTGTTTGTAGTTATAACAGTATTGTGTCCTTGCCTGTATTAGTCCCAAAACAGTCAGGTATTCATGGTCACACCAGCACAGCATCCTTGCCTGCATCAGTCCCAACAGTCAGGTGTTCATAGTCACACCAGCACTGTGTCCTTGCCTGAATCAATCTTAACAGAGTCAAGGGCTTCCAACTCCGAACACAGGTGCACCCTGGGATTTTTGCAAGCTCAAATGAAGCAAAACTGAGGCAGAAAGATTATAAATTCAAGGCCAGCCTGGACCACACAACAGTTTCTAAAATGCAGCAAAACTGTATAAAGAAATGTGGTAAAATATACACATTGGAATTGATTAGAAAAGAAGAAATCGCTTAACTAAATTTTGATTCACTTCCCATGTTCAGTCAGTTTCCAAGTCCTTTTAATCAATTTTCTAATTTCTAAAATCATCTCCCTTCATTTCCTTGTTATTACAGTTATGTCTTTTATACCCCATTTCCTCATTACTGTTCCTCTCCTCCTTCTGCCCCCTCAGTACTGGGGATTGAACCTAGGGCATTACATATTCCAGGCAAGCACTCTACTACTGAGGTATATGCTCATCTATGTCTATATCTTCAAATTGGTTTATATTTTTATATTCTCATTTCTACTCTTGCCCTCCAGCCTGTCCCCCCCCCCTCCCCCGTCTCTTTCTGGATCTTTTCCCAAAGCAGGTACCAAGGCCAAGGTTCGTTTTCTGTTAGAGTATTTGGGAGTTGTTTTGAAGGAACAGAAATGAACAACTGAGAAAAAGCAGTCAGGATGTGTTATCAAACTGGGTTCCCTCAGTAGCCCAGTATAATAAACTTCAGAATTGCACAGGGATGGGGCAGCAGAAGGCAGCATTTTCCTACCAACTTCAGTCTACACTGCTCAGGAGTTTCTCAGCAGGTGTTCACATCCAGAGATAATTCAGCAGATACTGAATTGGGGTTGCAGCAGAGAATTTTGCAGAGACCAAGAGAACATAACTGGCTTCACAGGTTTGTTGACCTGTGTGCTCAAGAAAGCACAGAGTTCGAGGCCAGCCTGGTCTACTGAGCGAGATCCAGGAAAGGCACAAAGCTACACAGAGAAAGCCTGTCTCCAAAAAATCCAAAGGGGGGGGGGGAAAGGAAAGCACAGAGTTTTAAATACTTGGTTTAACTTTGTATTCTCACTGATTTGAAATCTACAATTATTTATGAACAAGACATCTTGTATTTTTATTTCTACTAGACTCTGTAAATATACAGTATGTTTTGGTACAGGAACACAGTGGCCTTGAGATGTAGGTTTTTGAGGTCAAAGCTGAAGGCAACTTCCTCTCTCAATAGAAGTTGTGGTAAAAAGGTGAATCAAGAGAATGTGAAATGGGGCCTAAAACTTCTGCAGTACAAGTCCCATGTACTGTATCTACATGTATGTGTCTGTCTATTCCACCCATGTACTATAAGCAATGAGGACCCAGAAAAGACTGATGCCCTTCTGCATAGTAGAAAACATATTGTTTCAACTGAATTTAGAGTTTGAGAACATGGGGCCTTTCTACTTTGACCTGTCCTTAAGGCTGTGATATAGGTGTGGCATGTTGGTCACTTGGAATAAATGTGAGCATGAGGACACAGGGTTTCTGAATAAGCCAGCCTCTCACTTCCTCAGGTTCATCCTCATTGGCTGTGAAGACTCTCCACCAGTGTGGAGAAGTACAGATGGGACTGTTGTTCAAATCCTGAGCTTTGGGGAGGAAGGGTAGAGGATCAATAGGAGTGATTGAAACTATGTTTGCTGGTAACACTGTATCCCTAGTTCTCGTGCATTCTGAAGGAAAGTGTGATAGAGGTCTTCCAGTGCCTGGTCCTGCTCAAATGTGCTGTGCCTCCACTCTGTAACCTTTATCAGGGAGACACTTCTAAAACCCTTTTAATGCCCGTGAGCTGTGAGTGTTTTAATTGGTTCAAAGGTCAGTTTTTATTATGAGATACTGTAGGTAAAACAGGAAAACACAGAGGGGACAGCTTTCTCTTATGTTTAAGTGACAATTTGTTTCACAAATTAAGTAGATATCAAATAGAGAGATGTGACAGAGAAAGCAATCTTAACTAAAGCAGGAAGCTGAGTGTGACTATGAACCCAGCAAGCGAGCATTTTGCTCAGGGAGCTGGTGTTATTGTTTTGGGGTATTAGTAATACTGGAAATCAGATGATAATTATCATTATTACTGTCTCCCTACTTTAATTTTCTTTCGTGTACAACTCTAAAGACATGGGAATACGAATGATCATTGTTTAGGACTAACGAAAAACAGATGCCCAAATAACTCACTTGTCAAAGGGTAAAACTTGTTTATCATTAGATTGAGAAAATAACTACAGTTGAAGATCTTTGTTTGTGTTTCCCTTGCTTATATGGATTCAGCTGAAGTAATTTGCCATGAAAAGCAAGTCACAAAAGCTGAGCATGATTTCGTCCATGTTAAGATGTACAAGCCATATCTTCGACGCACACTTATGGCAACGGGGTTACTTAAGTGTCCCTTGTAAGTAAAAGTAGGAATGAGTCACTAGGATTTGCGGTTCTTAGTGTTTTGTGTTATACTTTTTCAAGAGTAAAACAGCCACACGCCAGTGAACACTGAACTTCTCTTTGTGTCATCGTAAATTAATTTGCGAATGTCTTCAAAACAGAGCACAAACTTTCTGAAAACCAAAGCTTGCTTCGTCATCAGCTGTGCTCGGCTGCCGTGAAGATGGTCTTTAAAAATTCAGAGCTCTAAATTGAGATGTTTAGAACGTAAATATATCAAAGAACAAGCGACAAACAGCTTCCTTTTTCATAGTTGGTCTGTGAATGAGCTCATTGTTAATGAAGAAAATGAGGTTTGTACCTTTCCGGGTCTGTTTGGAGTTGCTGTTCTCTGAGCAGCCGTGGCGTGGTTCCCCGACCTGCTGCCAGGTGGCGCTGTGCGGCAGTGGGTACCGTGCTGGGCAAGGCATAAATGTGGACTCCCAATCTGACATTTTATTGTATTTCTGACCCAATCACTGATTCTACAGGAAGCGTGAACATCAACTCATTCTTTACGAAACTCCGAATCTTCTCTCCATAACTGTAGTTAAATAAGTGTTAATCTTCACTTTGGATGAGAAGCGCCCGTACTGTCATCAAGAGAGGAGAGACTCCAGGTTTATAGAGGAACTACTTATTGTCTTTCATTATACCTGGTGCTCATGTTCTTAAAAATATTCTGGCTTGAATATAAAGTAGCATCATAATTAAAACTTTTTGCTAATATATATATATATATATATATATATATATATATATATATATATTTAACTTGGAAGAGTCAGTCCGGAATAATTTAAAGGCAATGGATAGATAAAATACAGTATAGCTTAATGTGTGTAACCTTAGATGTAGGCTATCAGTTTTTTTTTTCTTTTAGGAAAATTGTGTAGTATTTTCCTTCAATGACTACATTTTTGTCTGTCCCATGCCCCAAATATAAGTAATCCTTAAAAGTGATCAACTTTCTTTTTCCAGCCTGATTGTAATATAATTTGGTGTTTCTAATAATCCTTCACAAAACTCATGAAAGCAGTTAACAACCTCACCATACTTATCTGGTTTACTTAGATTGCCGTGACAAAATTTTGCATATAACATTTAATAATTATTATTAAATGTGACCCTTTTCCCTGGCAGTTTCCTGTATAAACTGTATCTTCTTAAACTGTTAATCAAGACACAGCCATGACTTTACTTGTCCTGTTAACCACTGACTTCAGCATGACTCCCAGGTTCATCTTCACATAGGATGTTTCCTAGCTCAACACAGGTGATATATATCAGACCCCAAATTATTATAAATATTTGCTTTCTGTTGCCATTGCAAATTTAAATCCTTCAAAAATGTGCAAATGTATAAGGAAAATGAGTTTTTTTTAATATGAAACACCTATAAGAAATATGTCAATGTTGTTTCTTTGGAGTTCTAAGTGACAGTATTTAAAGGAAGTTAGCAGTTTTGCAATCTACATGAAACAGGGCAGTTTTTGTACAGTTACCAGCTTTCTTATGTCTTCCTGATGGAGTCATCTAGGGCCCAGGTTAACAGGACAGCTGCAGTGATGGCTGTGTCTTGATCATAATGCAGTTTAAGGAGACCCATGGTTTATATAGAAACTGCCAGGGAGAGAGGCCACTTTTAACAATAATTATCACGTTTTTCTATGCAGAATTTATTACGGCAATATAAGGAAATGAGATCAGGATGAGCGAGACTGTGAACTGTTTTTACAGGTTTTGTGAAGAGTAATCTCTGTACTGAATGGCAATCAATAGGAACGCTTTCCTAAGAGTCAGTGAATGTTCACAGTAGCATGACACCAGTGAAGTCAAGAGTGCTTTGGGTAAGAGCTGTGGCTGCAAGGAGTTTATAGTTTCCAGGAGGTAGGAAGCCTAATGTGACAGGATTGATGGAAGTAAAAGATGCTTTTCAGAATCGCTGACTGCACAGGGAGGGTTTGAAAGCAGGCCTTTTAGAAATCAAAGTCTAGGCCTTTTTTCTTTCACGGTAAATTAGACTGTGCTCTTCTGACTAGAACAATGTTTGCTCACTTTCCAGGATTCATCACTGTTGTTATTATTATTGGTGTCTTTGAGACAGAGTTTTTCTCCTTAGCCCTGGCTGTCCGGGCACTCACTCTGTACTCCACACTGGCTTTGAACTCAGAGATCTGCCTGCCTCTGCCTCTTGAGCTCTGGAATTAAAGGTGTGCACCACCACCTGGCTTGGGATTCTGTTTTCAAGTGTGTTATGAACAGCTGTGTGAGGCTGAAGTGATGCTCAGGTTTTGCTAATAGGAACTACTGTTAATTCCCCTAAATTGCTTCTATTTTCATTGGAAGTCAGACAAAGGCAACTGAAAACGCAAACGACTGAGAGAGGAAACAGCCTGGAAATTGACCAGGCAAATGCACTATTATTGTTGCTGTTATTGTTAGCGAGTGGACTACCACTTCTCTTCCTCCCCAACCCCTAAACAAATCTTTTCAATCACAAGTGAATAGGAATTGAGTGGGACTTCACAGTCCTTCATGTCATAGCAGATAGCAATATTTTGTCATTTTAAATACAAATTTGGCTGGACAAAATACATATTAACTGGATTGACAATTCTGGAAAAGGTTTAAGTTCAGTTTTAAACAGGATCTACAAGAATGTGACCGATGTGTGAAGGAATCACCATACTGGTTAGAGGCAGATTGTTTATTATTACAAAAATGACCAAGAACACTTAAATGAAACCAATGTTAGGTTAGAAAACAATTCATCAGAGTGGGATGAAAGTAGAAATAGTAGCTTGTCATGTAAGACGGACTGTGCATCTGAAAATCCCTTCTTGAGAGTGTTCAGATACCATGAGCAAGAGTGAGTGGCCTCTCTAGGCTGCTTCACTTTCTGTGATTCCCTAACAAAGCCCTTTGGGACACCTTGCTTACAGCACACCATAAGGGACTACAGCATGGTTGAGTCCAAACACTTTCCACATTATTGCCTGACTCACCTCATTATCGAAGCATGCCCCTATGTATTCCACAAAGCTCAGACCTGGAACTTGACTATAATGATTTTTTAAGTTCATTTCATAATCAGTGATTCAATGTTTCATATTCATATCCACAAATAGGAAAGGTCTTGCTGATTCTACATGTAACCAATCCCATATGACATTAAAATTATGCAATTTATTTTTGTGAAATGTAAAAAATGACCAGAATGATATAGAAACCATGGAGTGCAGATTTCCTTTTTATTAGTACTGCCTTTTTCTTTCATCTCATACAGCACCCAATTTAGGGCAAAGACAAAACGAAAGTGTATCTTGAATATGCATCACAGGTTCCAAAAATGAAAAGAAATTGGATTTGGATAGCACTTACTAAATAGACAGATATGATACATGGTAAGAAGGTACACTGTCTGCCCTGTGATAGATTAAACTACTTTGGAGGAAAATTACTGTGAGCTAGTCACCACCACCACCGTGGCTAAATCTTTAATAAAATTCTCTTCCATATTCAGAAGTGAGGTATGAAGTACACAATAAGCAAAGTGAAGTGGAGTGCCATTTATCAAACAGCAGCCAGGTCTGTAATCCACTGTATCCTTTCCTTGTACTCTATTTGTCTTTATTGTTACAAGAAGGGATATTTACCCAGAGCAGTGGACACGGCGCTCTGACAAACCTCCTCCTTCTCCTCGATCCCCTGTCTAATTCCTGTTGCCAGTCTCGGTGTAATTTGTTCCATTTTAGGTGGTCTTTTCATTGTTTAGCATCCTTGTTTGTCTTTCTCTCCTCTGCCTTACTTCAAAAGAAGCATTTATGTTATGAGAAATGACACCACAAAGTGGGATGTCAGGGGAATGCTAACGTCTACCATGGAGGACTGCCCAGGATGCATTTGGTGAGGACTTAGAATGCCTCTTGACAAGACAGTGATGTAAAAATGTTGTAGCTAGCCCCTGGGTGGCAGTGTACAGCAAGTCCTGATGCCAACAAAAGCATTTTAAGTGTTAAGGCATATGTGCATTGTGTATACGAGTTATATGTGTGCACATGAACTCATGTACACATGCACAATGTTTATACAGTATGCATATAATAAGCATGTGCATGTGTTATGGGTACATGCATGCATCACTGGCAAATATGATATATGCATATATATATATATATAGTACATGTTCTATGAATGCACTGTGTAATTTTACAGCTGCTTCCTACCTCTAGCTTTCTGTTTGAATGTTATGACCTCTCTAATTAATCCCTGATTTCTAAAGTAAAACTATAATATTAACAGAAGTAACTAGTGCTTTAAACTCCTTTTTGTGTGTCTTTTTTTCTCCTTTTTTTATTAAGAAATTTTCTATTTATTCTACATATCAACCAGATTCCCCTATCCTCCCTCCTCCCACCTCCCAGTTCCCCCCACCCCACCCCACCTCCCATTCCCACTTCCTCCAAGGCAAGGTCTCCCATGGGGAGTCAGCAGAGCCTGGTACATTCAGTTGAGGCAGGTCCAAGCCCCTCCTCCCTGCACTGAGGCTGCGCAAAGTGTCTCATCATAGGCACTAGGTTCCAAAAAGCTGGCTCATGCATTTAAACTCTTACACTAAAAGGTTCTTGCTACTTCAGCTAAGTAATGTCTGAGGTATCTATCAGTGAAGCCATGCAAATGTGGGAACGGATGCAGTAGAAGGGTTTGGAGCAGGGGGAATGGAGGTGCCCTACACTCTGCATACTGCCAGTTTAGGTAGTAACCTTGAGGCTGAATTACTTTTAGTACCATTCTAGCCCCTTTTATTGTTTGAATGGTAGTTTATGACAAAATACTTTTAGTTAGGGTCCCTTTGCACTTGAGTGACAGAGAGCGATCATGGAGATCTATAAGGCAACCATGGTAATTATAGCTACATTTATAAATGCAGATGAAATTGAAATGGGCAATCTTAGGCAGACTGACAGTCAGTCTCTCCCCAATCCTTGCACAGAGGTAGGGATGATTCTTGTGGGAGAGAAGTCCTTGTCATTTGCTGTGTCTTACTTTTTCTGTTTTCTGTGTCACCTTTTCTTCTTTTCAGCTGTTGCAGTAACATTACTAAACACAAACACTCTGTCTCAACTCTTCTTTATAATTTATCACATTAAGATTCAATTAACTGAGTTTTGAAGAAGATCTTCAACTCAAATACAAGTTCCTTAATATTTGTGGTCATTTATTCTTATCTAGCATTGGATCAATTATGCCTTTTGAGAATCTATGTCTTAAGGAAACATATTTTTTTTGTAAAGAAGGAAAAGAAATAGATAATGTCTATCAAAATTCGTAATTCAAGAGGAAGTGGTTGTTCTGTCTGCCTTGCGTTGATAGTTTCTATATGCTTTGTCAATTCATGAGTTTTCTTTATTCACAGTGTTCCACAAGTGGAAACAAAACTTCCTGGTTTGGCATGATTTCTTTAAAAATTAGGAACTATTTTGTAGCGTTAATATATTGGGTACATAATAATGAGATTGCCACTATGCAGCTATTTCTGTGTACACTAAACTAAAATTATACAATATAGGATAAAAAAAAAACCTATCTTTTCTCCACAAGGCATTTCCAAGTCCTCTTAAAACCAGCAATACATTGCCTAAGTCTGTATTTCGTCTTTCCTTATCCCTTCTGTTCTTCAGCGAAGTATCATGAAATGAAAAAGAAAAAAGTCAATCTATTTATTTCCTGTCTTGATTTCAAAAGAAATTAAGGTAACATTAAAATATATGAAATAAATGTAAAAGTAAGGGCAATGTGCAAGGAACCCAGAGGCTGAGGAAGTAGTGTACCTTAAGTCAAATCTAGGAATCTAAATCTGTGGGGCCCTGTGTGGTGGTAAGACGTGAGCTACAGGTCTAGTCTTCTGTGAGCTGTACGCCTAGTCATCTTCTCTACTCTATTAGTCAGAACAAAGAGGCAAAAAATTCCAAGACACATCGTGACAACAGCCAGCTTCCTCAGGAGATGGTAACTAGTTCTGGTACTGGTACCCTGGCTCATAGGAGACTTAGTAGGAGTTAGAAAGGGTCCTGAATGAAAAAAGGAAGCTTATCCTTTATATAGTACATGAGAACACACCCGTTACTATAGTAAAAAAAGTTATAGATTACATAACATCTCGTTAAATGAAATGTTCGTGACAGCAAGTTGTTGGCCACTCATGTGTTTTACACTGTTCCTGTATGTCTAGTACTACAATAGGTGGAAACATTGGTGGGAGCCCCTGGTCCCATGAAACTTACCATCCTTCTCTGAAAAATCAATGGCCTAGGTCATCCAGATCAGCATGGTCGCGGTGGTGGCATGGCCCTCACACATAAACACAGACACATTTATGGCCCAGTTATAAATATCTTATCTCCTGCAATAATATTTACTTTAAGCTTTATTTTTGAATTACAACTCTCATACTAAACTATCCCCTTCAGATTTTTCATATCAATAGTGACTGCTAAAAGCATCTTTCATCAATGGAGCTGTTTGGAAGGCATAAAAAAATGTATATATCCTATTGGAAAAGTAGTATTTTAGCATATAAAAAATTATTAAAAACTGTAATTTCTCCTGTTGGAACAACTTGTCTAAATTTTGCTAATAATATTGAACATGATTTCACTTTAAAATATGGGGACACACCATTGCAAGCAAGCTATCTTTCTGGTTCTATATCTCTGTCATAAAGGTCTGGACTCTGCCATTGAATTATTTTTCTTCATATGAAAATGCATCTCTTTAAATGGTTTGTTTGTTCCTCTTTTGAAAACAGTGGGGGAGGAAGAAGGAAAAATGCCTTATATAAGAATTATGAATCCAATATTGATAATAAAATCTTTCCAGAAAATCCCAGACTCATAATAAGCTGGAAAAATATCTTGTCATTGGTAGATATTTTAGATGTTCAAGCTACTCAATTTACAATGATGTAAATGGCTGTTTGGTGTGATTTTCTTTACTAGCTTATGAGAGAGATCTGCCAACCCTTAAAAAAAGTAATGGCCAACTCCATATTATATATTAATGTATATATATGTTAAAACATATATACATATGTATATATAATATTTATTATTTGAGTATTTTATATATTTTGTTCTGATCAGTTCTCCTTAGATCTACCCCCATTTCCTACCTGCCCAGCCTACTGTCTTAATTTAAGAAAAAGTCTACCAAATTGAATTTGTGCTGTCCACATACTTTTGGATATATAGCCATCCACTGGAGTGTGATCAACCCATCAGGGGCTGCATCCTTAAAGAAAACTGCATCTCCTTCTTCCAGGAGATATCAATTGCCAATAACTCCTCAGCTGGGTGCGAAAATCATAACCTCCTCCATTCTCCATACAGGGGTTTTATCTGGCTTTAGCCTGAATAGTTCCTATGAATGCTGTCAGAACATCTGTGAGTTCATATGTGCACCTGCTCTGCTATGTCCAGAAAACAATTTCCTTGTAATCTTCTGCCACTTCTGGCTTGGGAGGACAGGTTTGATAGAGATGTCCCATTTAGGACTGAACATTCTCCAGTCTCTTATTCTCTGCAAATTGACCAGTCATGGGTCTCTATATTAATTACTATCTGCTGCAAAAAGGAGACTATCTGATGAGAATTTAGATATACACTAATCTATGGTTATAACAAGCAGTAAGTCAGTAGGAGTCAGTTTTATGCTATATCCATTTAGCAGAACAATAGTAATGGGCTCTTCTCTAGTAGCTATCACTAATCTTGGCACAGGTTCTTGGCCCTGATCATGATGCCAAGTGTGTATAGGAAGCCTTAAATTTGATTTAAAAAACATGGTTGCTTACCCCATGACATTCATGTCACTAACGCATCAGTGGGAATGTCCTGCAAAGCTAGTCATTTGTATAGATATGTATGGATCTGCAACTGGGTGAGATTGATAATTACTTTCCTCTTGTAGTGTGCATAGTTAATTCCATCACAATGGAAGGTAGCCAGTAGGGATGAAATACAGATGAATACAACTTGATTTTTCCCATGTACTAGGATCCAAGTATATAGTGTCTTCGGTAAGAGGATCTTACAGAGAAAAGTTAAACTGAGTTTGAAATCCTGGGTTAGGCAGGAATTTCCTTTGATATGATATCAAAGCCTGAATTTCACATTATGAAAGTAAAATTTGATTTTTAACAAAATTGGAATCTTTCCTTTTTCAAGAATCAATCCAAAGAATAGGATAAAACATTTACAAATATATTTAAATAAAGCTTTATATGCAGAATACATAAAGACCATTTACAACAGCAATAAAACGAAGGACTACAGATCATGGCAATAACATGATCAATCCCCAAAGCAATAAACTGGCAGAAAATATCACACAATAATTGGTTCCATTCATAAACCATTCCAGAAAAGACAATATTTTAATGATAGAAATTATCTCAGTATGTACCACAGTCCAGTGTAGAAGAAATTAATTGATAATGAAAGTTATTAGAACTTTGAGGTGTTAGAAATATTCTAATTCATGATTTTGGCGATGTTTTCAGGTGCATACATGTTTTCAAGGCTCATGAAAGTGTTCATGTAGCATTGAAGAGTTTTGTCATATATAAATTGCATTAAAATGAGAAACATTAGAAAACACTAAAATAACTTTCACAAAATGCTACCTGTATAAGAAAATGATTTATAACTTTTAGTCAAATAATTAAAACTATTATAAGTTGAAATGCTTAATGTATAGCATTTTCATTCATTTTTATAAAGCTTTAATATTGACAATATAGTTTTGCCAAACTTAACAATTTGGAGACAGGAATTCATAAACACACATATACACATTTTGTCTATATATCTATGTATAATATCATATATACACACATACACTCATTTAGCATGTGTGGTTCATGCATGTGAATATATGAGTATGTGTATCCGCATAGGCAGGAGAGGCCAGTAAAGGATATCAGATGGCTTCCTCCACTGCTTTCTACCTCAATGCCTTGAAATGGGTTTCTCACTGACCCAGAGGCTCACTGTATTTGTCAGACTGGTTGGTTAGAAATCTCCCTAGATTTGCCTGTCTCTACCTTCCATGCTGAAGTTACAGGCCCGAGTTTTCATGAGTATCAGGGATATGAATTTGAGTCTTCATGATTTCAGAGCAAGCAGTTTTACCCACTAAGCTATCTCCACAGCCTGTGAGATCATTTTTG
Organism: Onychomys torridus; assembly: GCF_903995425.1. Taxonomy (NCBI): domain Eukaryota; kingdom Metazoa; phylum Chordata; class Mammalia; order Rodentia; family Cricetidae; genus Onychomys; species Onychomys torridus. The sequence continues at coordinate 46,532,339 of NC_050444.1, read as the reverse complement.
AAAATTCTTTTATTTAAAGAATGTGGGGACTATGAGGAATTACTCATACATGATGTAAGTAATGTGAGTAAAATAACAAATCTATGACACAGTCAGTTCAACACTTCAATAACCTATGAAAATGAAAAGATAAAATAACATTTCTTTGAAAATTGCAGGCAAAATAAAATTAGGAGCAAAAGCATTTTAAGGAATATCGACTTAAATGCAATGAAAATGATGTAATAATCAGTTGTGGTTCAGCCAAACATTAGGGGAATTTGAGAATCCTGCTGAGGAGGAGGAGAAAGGAGTGTAGGAGCCAGAGGGTCAAGGACACTACCGGGAGGCTCACACAATCAACTAACTTGGGCTCATAGGTGTTAGCAGAGACTAAACCAACAACCAACCGGGGAACCTGCATGGGACTCTGCATATATGTTACATTTAAGTAGCTTGGTCTACTTATGGAACTCCTAACTGTGGGAACAGGAGCTGTCTCCGACTCTTTTCCTCCGTTTTGAGACCCTACTTCTCATACTGTGTCACCTTGCCCAGCCTTAATATATAGGGAGGTGTTCAGTCTTACTGCAACTTGATATGCCGTGTTTTATTGATACTCATAGGAGACATGCTCTTTCCTGGATGGAGGTGAAAAGGGAGGGGGTTGGGCGTTGGGAGGGGGGAATGGGGGAGAGGGGCTGGGAGAGGAGGATGGGGGAGGCTGCAGCCTGGATGTAAAATAAACAGATATATTTAAAAAAAAAAGTTGTGATTACTCCGTGTATGGAAAGGTAATCTGACAGGGCAGGAATGTTTTCAGAGGCCAGGATCAAGATTTTTCCTTTTTTATAGGACTGAGAATGGGAGGGGAGCCACCAACCAGGATCTTATTTGACTTTTTGGCTCGTCACTTTGTAGTCAGGCAGAAGTACAGTTAGGTCTCTGTCCATGGGGGACACTAGACCAATGATGGCTTTCCTGTGACCAGGTCACTTAGTAGAACTAAAATTGGCTGGGTAGCCTTTCTCTAGTTTTAGAGGTAGGGAAACAGCAGTGGGTTCAGCTGCTGCACTCCACTTGTCTTGTGAAGTCAAGAGTTGACTAGCCTTGTGTGGAAAAATCAATAAAGCATTTATAACCCTTCATGAAAGAAAAGATTTTTGAAAGGGGAATATGTCAGTTACATGGAGAGATGACCCTGTGTGAAGGTGGGAAGGGTTAGAGTGAGCGGATTACACAGTGGTGACTACAGGGAACACATGCCAGTATTTTTGATTTATGTTAGTGTTCATGTAGTGAACATTGTCTGGAGAATAGTGGTGCTTTTGAGACCCCACTGATGAAGGTCTGCACACACACGGCAGTGGTGTGAGGCTGCTGAAGTGCACTGCGCTAGGGACTCTTCTGTTTGTAAGTGATGAGCCTTTTTTTTCCTAACAGGGAGATGCTGGTTCTTGTTTATACAAGTTGAGTAAATGCTATTCTGATTTAGTCTCCTGGTTCACAAATGATGGCTGTTTATCTTTTCTCTTCAGTCTCTGTACAGGCAAATTTGCTGTTATCTCAGTTCTAGAATTGAATGGCCAACCCCCCTTCTCTTTCCCTTCATTGGCTTTCACTTCAGTAAGGTTATTTAGGGTGAGTTTAGGTTGTCATGGATATTTTAGATGATCAAATATATGACATAATTCATTTACTTTAATTTTAGCTGGTTTGTTTAATACTTTAACTGGCTTACCTTTCATTTTGTGTTCCCTGAAATTGAAGGGACATCACTTCCCATGAGGTAAGTGATGCAACAGACATGCAGGTATTCTGGGAAAGCAATTCTTCCTAGTGATGAGTGCTAAGGTTGCAGGAATCGAGTATCATTTCTCAAGATACAAACAGGGTTGTATGAGCACTGTGCAAGTGTGGGCCTTCAGGCTTTATCTGCCTCTATACCCCCTCTAATCTTTATTGTTGTGTCCTACATGGTTTCCATGTCCAAAGCTGCTTTTTAATTTGTAAATTTCAAATGGGCCACACCAGAGTCTAAAAGAGATTGAAGGAATCTAATCCAATTTGACAGAGAGAACGACACCAGTTGAAGTCTAAATGATCCCCCTTTGAAGAAGTTGCTTTCAGATCTAGTAAATTTCCAGTCATCATGAAGCAGGACTCCTGCCCTCTTCCCAAGATAGTCATCTCTCTTTTCTTTCTTTCTTTTCTTTTCTTTTTTTTTCATTTCCTTGGTAACCTTAAAAAGATTGCCCTCTCACTGGTTCATTTGATTTACTAGTCTGGTAATTTGAAAAATGAACTTGTTTGGTAAAGGTACCCCTACAGTAGCTTGATAAGCATGGGATATTTGGGGACTGAGCAGCAGCTGTGGGTAGTGGTGCTTGGGCAGAGAAGCAAAGGGCAGTTTCCTCTCGATGGAGCTCTCAAGCCTCAGGCACCTTCCCCCAACTGGCACACTACTCAAGCACAGCAATTACTAGACAGTCTACAAGTCAGAATCTTCTAGAAACAATAGATGGGTTTATCAGCTGGAGGTCACCTAGTGAGTCAGAGCAGAGTTGGCAGGGCCAAGTTCCCAGTATCTCATCTCCTGTACCCATCTGGGTATATGACCAAATATATTGGTAATGGATCCATTGGCATTTATAAAGGGTTGGAGGAGAAACATATAAACAACTGTCAATTGATGAAATCAGGTTTATACCCAGTTTCTGTTTGTTGGAACATGGTCCAAGAATAGATAATTCTGAGTACTTGTGAGAAACAAGACAAGAGTCTTGTGACATCAGTTTCTTCAAAAACAAAGAATTGTTCTTGGAATGCATTTTTGTGCCCCTCTCAGATGGACTTTACTTCAGATTATTCGTTACAACCGACTGTGGTTATTTGTTTATATGCCTCTATGGGGAAAAAATGCTTTTGCCATGAGAAACTTGCCTGCCACATCTAATTTTCCCTTGTGATTGTACACTGTACTTGTGTGTCTTATCTTAAACCTCAGAGTATGACTTTTCTGATGCTCTGAACAAGGTCAGCTATTGCATGAGATTTTAGTTGACCTCATTTATTGGCTCCATTCTCCAAGGTCCTGCCACCTCTAGAGTGGTAAACATCCTTTCCTTCTTCCCGTGGTATTTTAAGAGTAAATATCCTAGGTTGATTGTGCATCATTTACTGCACAAATCTGCAAGGGATGCTTCAGAATTATGCTTCCTACTCCAAGTCACCCTCTTTTATCAAAGGATAATCTTCCCATACCTCATTATATTTTATCATTAAAAACCCTAAATTTGAAGAGTTCTTTTCTTAAATGAGTGTTCTGATTCTGTATGTGAACCACAACATTTATTGATACACACACACACACACACACACACACACACACACACACACACACACAACGTGGAAGGAGGAGAGTATCTCATGTCAACAGCCCCACACTACAGAATTTATACATGAGCTTTTTTGTTTGTTTGTTTTAACAAAAGATTTTTTTGACAATTTTAAATACATACATTGTATTTTGATCAGGCTTGCCTCCATTACCCCTTTATCTCCCCCTCCTTTTGCAATCTTTCTTGTTCTAGCCAGATACCCCCTCCTTTAATTCCCCTGCCCTCTTTCTTTTTCTTCCCTCACACTTTTCTTCTCTTTCCTTCTTTGTGATCCACTGAGTTTGATATTAGAGTTGCTGGCAGGAGCATGGATGGAGGACCCTTTACTAGAGTTTGGTCAACTTATTAGTAGCTATTCCACTGAGAGAAATGACCCTGTAAAACAGTATCTCCCAGATGAGGGGAGACACCTCATAAGCTCCTCTTGCACCTCCAATAAAATGCTGATGGAGTAGTTTTGGGCAGGGATGGCTTATAAAGGTACCTGTAGTTGCTATGGGTTCATTTTGGGTGGTGATGGCCATGCCAAATCCAAAGAGAAAGGTTTCACAGTAATCCTCCCCACCCTCCTGCTCATGTTTCCCCACTCATTTTTCTATGTTTCCTGGGCCTTGGAGGGTTTCTGCAGATGTCCTGCTTAGCCCCAAGAACTCAACAGTTACTTAATTATCAGCATTTTGAATAGCTATGGGTCTCTTCATTAAATGCATTCACTACAAAAAGAAATTTCTCTGACTGAGGATGAGAGCAACAGCTAGTCTATGTGTATAAATGTAGATAGGAGACCACAAGTTCTAGGGCAAAATCTACTGCAGTGGTTTTGTTAAATAGACATGTTAACAGCCAAGCTGTTATCCACATGCATTGAAAAGAGGGGGAAATTGGCCTCTAAACCACTGAGCTTAAGTACTTCCTTTTGACCAGGTGTCAAATTAATCAAAATGGGAAGATATTATTGAAAAATAACAGTGAGGCCTGAAAATGTACCTCAGTTAGTAGAGTGCTTGTCTAGTAAGAATGAAGCCTTGGGTTTGATCTCCAGCTGTAAACACACACACACACACACACACACACACACACACACACACACACACACCCCAACCCCCCAAAACAAAACAAACAAATGAGTAAAATAAAACAATACCAGACATGGTGGTGCATGCCTATAATCCAAGCACTTTGGAAGTGGGACAGAGAAATTAGAACGTAAGGACTTTGCTAGATGATGAATTCAAGGCTAGCTAGAGCTTCTCAAGACCCTGTCTCAAAAGTACCAAAGGAAAAGAATTTTTGTTTATGTATGATGGAGAGAGATGAGTACATTGATCTGTAATTGTAGCTTCACCAAAATCAGTGGTTTGTAGTATGTATGCATTTTGTTGTTATGATCATGGACTTTGCAAAGTTTGAAACAGTAAAGCTATGCACACCTACACCTCAAATTCACACTTTCAAAGTCTTGGATATTTCTTAAGCTTCCTGAAAAGCGTTTGAAGGAATTTGGATTAAGAAATATTAAAACTTCTTAAATTCTATAACTAGTCCTAATAGTTACTATAAAAATGTAATACTTTTCTATTTGAAGAAAAATTCTTTACATTTGACTTAGATTTTTCTATACCTTGGATTAGCTTTTGAAATTTTATTATTGTGATTATAGGGAATGACACACAGCTGGTCAATATCATCTGTGTCCCACTGTTAGGAGAGGTACCTTTAAAAAATCAACTAAAGTATGTAGGCAATGGGTGGTTTTGATTGTAAATTTAGTCTTGATAAGCTTCTGAAGCCTTTGCTGTGATTTTAAATCCGTTGAATTTCAGTGTACAGAACAGAATTTCTTTGGAACAAGTACAACATGTTAAAATAGCAATTACTCTCGTAATTGCAAATAGCTGAAGCTTCCTGGATTTTTTATGCTTTTATTCTGAGTTTGATTTGCAATACATTTTGATTGCCTACCTTAAATTCTTTTTCATTTTCTGTAGTTACATACATATTTTTAAACCATATTTTTAGTCTTAAAGTCATCATGAAAAATTAAAAAAGGATGGAAGTCAATGGAATGGGAAGGATAAGAAAGAAATATTCTCCAGTCTCTTAAGATGCTATCTGTATCTTCTGAACAGCATCAAAGTGTTCCAAAGGAACATTTTTTCCATCATTTTTGTTCAATTTATAATTGATATGTTGATGAAGTTTCCTTGCAGCCTTTTTGAAAATGCAAGGCAAATTATTATTAAATGGGCTTAGCTTTCCAGGCTGGAAAGATAGCCCAGTGAGTAAGTACACTTGCTGTACAAGTGCAAAGATCAGAATTCAGATCCCAGCACTCAAGAAAAGAAGATAACCACGTTTGTGCATATGCCTGTCCACACCCAGGCACTCTGCAGCAGAGTCAAGAGAACTACTGGAGCTTGATGGCTGCAAGCTTAGCTCCACTTTCAGTGAAAGACCCAATCTCAAGAGACTGAGACCCAGACCTTCACATGTGCACAGGCGAGTGTACCCCCATGCATATCCATAGAGCATACACCACATCTACACACATACACACAGAGGAACAACCAAAAGCTTTCATTATGAAAGGAAGCAGTGTTGTTCTTTCTCCCAGGCTACTCTTTACTCTCTAAAAATGATGAGTTTGTATGTTTGTGCTATGTTTATGGCTGAAATATTAATGATTTCAAGTATAACACACACTGTAGAATTGTTCTTAGTGGTTACTGTTTTCTAAAACGTTAGGAGCTTACACAGGATACACACAGCCCTTGTCAAAGGTCCTAGGTCCTCTCAGTTATGCTGTACCTCATCATGACCTTATATATTGATTACATACTCTTAGCTACAATTTCCTTTCTCTAAGACAGTAGATTTTCAAGTCACAGAGACTTTTACATTGACTTTAATCAATATATCAAAAATAAGAATTCTTAGAATGTTTTTTGGGAGTTTTTTTTTTTTTCTCAGAAATTCTTTCAGTATTTTATACTCAGTTGTTGCAGTGGATGGCACAAGATCACAGTTTTACAAACACACATGATAAACTTAATGCAACAGTATTAGAAATCAATAGTCTGTGTTTTATTGTGTATTGTACCAAAAATATACAATAGGGTGATGCACATAAATCATTATTTCCCAGTCATGATTGATGACCTCATAACTCACGAGTGACAGGGCAAAGCAGAGCTCCAAACGAGTTATGAAATGTCATCAATAACAAGTAGAAACAAATGATTTATCCAGCGTCACAGCCCATTTTATGTTCAGTTTATGCAACAGCAGTTAATGATAAAACACCTCAAATGGGTGCAGCTTGTATTTTATCTGTCATGCACAAACTCACTTTTCCTACACTATTTATACTAGGTTAGTGATTGTTGGCCATGAACAAAATGATCTAGGTTGAAGTGAGTTGATGGGGAAAATATGGTCTTTATATATTTAAATCATTTTGGAATCTCCATTTTGACACTCACTCCACCGTTTTTTAAAGTACCCCTTTTCTTTCCTTTATAACAAAGAAAACAAAAGACAATATCTGCAGGTATACAATTCATGTTGTTGCTTTTATAAGTGACATTATTTTTAGGAGACAGAAGGCCCTTGTAAGCTGCAGGTCATTTATGGGAAAACTAGAAAGTATTGTCTTTCTGAGAGACTATTGGTGCCTCTCTTCATCATATCTAGGAATTTTATTTCAGAAATTTTTATTGAATTAATCAAGTTAGATACCAATTTATTTTAATTATGTGGACCATAATTAGTTGGTCATTGTCAAAGTTCATTCAGATAATTCCTGTTAGCTATAATACTTATTATGTAACCTACTCATGCTTCTTGAAGGTTAGTCTCTGTTACTTCAGATTTTATCCACTGACATTAAGGAACCTATTTCAGTAGAAATATGTCCGCCATCTTTCTTGCCTGCTTTCAGAAGATAGATGTAACCTTGTGAGCATTTGGTGCCTCTTTGGCCGTTAATTTGACAGTGCCCTTGTAAAGGGACTGGGTGTTGGGCCTGGGAAAAATGAAGTGTTTGCATCTGATAAATGCATGCCAACATTTCTATTTAACATTGATACCAACTTATTTTGCAGCACCAATAGCTGAGTCTAGGTTTGAGGTTAGTGACTACATACATGCTGACCTTTGACAGAGACATAGAAGAAAATGCAGTATGGAAAGAGGCAGATCATCTTCTCTTTACAAGGTAACATCCTAAAAGAAGGCCATTAAGAGCTCCCCCTTTCCCCACTGCCTGGTTGGCCAGGAACCAGAAGCTGGACAGCCCAGAGACCCAGGATAGAAACACAGCTGGCAAAAAAAAGTCAATGAAATGATTCCTAATGATACTCTGCTAACTCACAGGTGTCTAGTCCAATTGTCATCAGAGAAGCAACTACTGGCAAGTACAGACACCTGTATCTAAACACTAGGCAGAACCTTGTATTAAAGGGTGAGGAAGGATTGTAGGAGCCAGAGGCGTTGAGGACACCAGGAGAACACGCCCACCAAATCAACTAAGCAGGGCTTGTAAGAGTTCACAGAGACTGAAGCAACAATGTTGGAGCCTGCATGGGTTTGCACTAGGTCCTCTGAATATATGTTACAGCTGTGTAGCTTGATGTTCTTGTGGGACTCCCAACAGTGGGAGTAGAGGGTGTCTTTGACTTCTTTACCTGCACTTGGGACTCTTTTGTCTCCTACTGGGTTGCCTCATTCAGCCTTGATATGAGGATTTGTGCTTAGTGTAATTGTAACTTGTTATGCCAAGTTGCTTGGATATTCCCAAGAGAAGGGAAATGGAGGAGTAATCTAGGGGAGGGGGGAGATGGGAAGGTAACTGGGAGGAGTGGAGGGAGGGGAAACTATGGCAGGATGTAATGTATGACAAAAGAATAAAATGAAAATAAAAGATTATTTTTCAAATAATATAATAAAATATCCTGATTACAGTTTTCCTTCCCTCTACTCCTCCTAGCTCCTTCCTACCTCCCCATCATCCAGATTCACTCTCTTTCTGTCTCTCTTCAAAGGAACAATAAAATATAATAAAACGAAATAAGATAAAACATATATAAATACATATGAATACATATATATATATATATATATATATATATATATATATATATATGACTTGTAGGGTAAAAAGAGAGAAAAATAAAAATAATAAGATAAAATTTAAAAAATTAAGAAAAGCCCTGAGACCACATTGTGAAGGAAGGAATGTTCAAAAATGCCACTGAATTCATTTCCTGTTCACCATCTACTGCTGGGCAGGCAGCCTACCTTTAAGAGAGGTTTGTTTCCCCAGTGAAACTCATTTGGGAGAAATTAACTTTTCATTTTTAAAGTGGTTATCAATTGGAGGTAACTTCTGGATTAGGGATGGGGCCATGAGTCCACTTCTTTCAGCTCTAGTACTCTAACTGGTACACACCTATGCAGCCTCTGGGCATGCTGCCTCAGTCTTTGAGTGTTCATCAGTGAGCCAATCATGTTGATTCACAAGACCTTGTTTTCTTGGTGTCCTCTGTCCCTTCTGGCCCTTACACTCTTGCTGCCTCCTCTTCCAAGGGTTTCCTTGAACCCTTATTTGAGGGATTTGATGGAGACCTCCTGTTTAGGGTTTAGTGTTTTAAGGTCTCTCACTCTCTGCATAATGTCTGGCTGTGGGTCTCTATGTTTGTTCCCATCTGCTGTGGTGGAAATCTTCTCTGATGATGGCTGAGGAAGACACTAATCTATGCATATAGTAGAATGTCACTACAAGTCATTTCATTGCTAGTTTTGGTTGTTGCTGTTGTTTTGTTTTTAACAGTAGTAGTGAACAATTTCTGGCTGGCTTGGTGTTTAAGTTTCTCTTTTGGTAGCATGCAGAGTACCTCCCTGTATAAAAGGTGCTAGAACACAAGGCTGAAGGCTCTAAGTAGGCACCAGTGTGACTTCTCCATGTGCAATGAGTAGTGCAGATGTGGTCTTCAGTAATCCGACCTTGCTGTCAGTTTGTGGAGAACAACCTTGGCAACAGCCTGGGGTGTTTGTTAGTTCCCATGGGACCCCTTTGGCCAGCAACTCAATTAGATGTAACCTAATTACAGGACTGGAAGCTTCATTTGGTGACAAGAGATGGTGACCTGGGACTCTGCCCTTCTTATCAGTTAATGATTTCACATTGATCACTTTCATATATGTATATAATTAGGAAGCTTCTATTGTATTAGGCTTTCATACTACCTTCCCCCCAAATGGCCCCTAATTTTAGCTGTCTTTCTTAGTAATCACTTTCTTTTATTCCTATTCCCTCTCTTCCCTATTTGATCATTCTGTTCCAGCCTCCACCATCCATCCACAACCATTTCTTTTCCTAAAGAGATCTGTCTCCCCCAGTCCGGTACTCTATAAGTAACCTTTCTGGTTGTACTGATTGTAGATTTGTTATCATTAATTTAACAGCTAATATCCACATATAATCAAATGCTTACAATATTTTTTTTTCTCTTTGGGTCTGGGTTACCTCACTCAGGATGTTGTTTTCTAATTCCACTCAACTTTCTGCAAATTTCATTATTTCCTTTTATTTAACAGCTGAGTAATATTTCATTGTGTAAAGATGCCACGTTTTCTTTATCCATTCTTCAGTTGTCTCCAGTTTCTGACTATTGTAGCAGGAATCTTAAAAGTTCTTATTAATAAAATCTTATTAATTAAACCTGAGGCCAGTTAATGGGGTGAATGCTGGAAGATCAGAGAGGCAGAAAAAGCCACAGCTTCCTCACCTCGGCAATTCCTCAGCTGGTCTTGTTTCCTCTGACTGGAAGCTTCTGAATCCTCATTGGAATGAATCTCAGCTGAACTGTGCTGCTCCAAAGCCTAAAAGTTTAACCAGCCAAATGCTTCTGGTTTCTGGTCCTCATGCCTTATATACCTTTTTGCTTTATACCAGGCTGTTTCCAATGTGACCTTGAACTCACAGAAATCCAGAGGTATTTGGATCTCTGGATCATCTGGAATGCTAGGATTAAAGGCGCGAGTGCCACCATTTTCTAGACTCTGTATCTAGTGGCTGTCTGTTCTCTGACCCCAGATGAATTTATTAGGGTGCACAATATATTGGGGAACACAATACCACCACAGGCTATTATGAATAAGAGCCACTATGAACATAGTTGAGCAAATGTCTTTATGGTATGATGGGAAATCCTTTGGGTATATGCCCAAGAGTGGTATAGATGGATCTTGAGGTAGCTCAATTCCCAGTTTTCTGAGAAACTGCCATGCTGGTTTCCATAGTGGCTGTACAAGTTTCCATTCCAAACAATAATGGAAGAGTGTTCCCCTTACTCCACATCCTCACCAGCATGAGCTGTTACTTGTTTTTATCAACCTTAGACATCTTGAAGAGTGTAAAATTAAATCTCAAAATAGTTTTGATTTGCATTTCCCTGAAGATTAAGGATACTGAACATTTAAGTGTTTCTCAGCCATTTGAGTTTCCGCCACTGAGAATTCTCTATTTAGGTATGTTCCCTATTTTAAGGGAGTTAGTGTTTTCTTGATATCTAATTTTTGAGTTCTTTATATACTTTGGATGTTAGCTCTCTAGTATGAGATCTCTACAATAATTTTTGTAGGCACTTTGTGCTATGAACTTGCTTTTAGAACTGCCTTCATTGTGTTCCATAAGTTTTGGTATGCTGTTGTCTTAATTAAGGTTTCTATTGCTATGAAGAGACAGTATGACCATGACAACTCTTATAAAGAAACTATTTCATTGGATTGGCTTGCTTTTTTATGGTTTCAGAGGTTCAGTCTATTATCATTATGGCGCAGAGCATGGTGCCATACAGGCAGACATGGTGTTGGCTACATCTTGACTTGCAGGGAACATGAAGTTGACTGAAACACTGGATAGTATCCTGAACATAGGAAACCTCAACGCCTGCCCTGATAGTGACACTTCCTCCAACAAGGCCATATCCACTCCAACAAAGCCATTCCTTCTAATAGTGTCACTAACTATGAGATTATGGGGGCCAATTACATTCAAACTACCACAGCTGTGTATTCATTTTCATTCAATTTTAGGAAATATTTATTTTTTTTCTTAACTTCTGTCTTTACCCATTTTTTGCTCAGTATGGTGTTGTTCAGTTTTTATGAATTTGTAAGTTTTCTGTTGTGAATATCACTTTTATTTATTTATTTTTTATTAAGAATTTTTTATTCATTCTACATACAAACCATAGATACCCCTTTCTTCCCTCCTCCCAACCCAGACTTTTGCCTCCCACCCCACCACCCATTCCATCCTGTCACAAGATAACTCCTCCCATGGGAAGTCAGAAGAGCCTGGTACATTTAACTGGGGCAGGTCTAACACCCCTCCACTCCCCCCGCATCAAGGCTGTTCAAGGTGTCCCACCATAGGTAGTGGGCTCCAAAACAACAGCTCATGTACCAGGGATTGATCCTTACCTTACTGTCAGGAGGCCCCTTAAGCACATTGAGCTATACAACTGTCTTGCTTATGCAGAGGACCCAGTCCAGTCCCAAGGAGTCTATAGAGCTGTTGGTCTAAAGTTCATGAATTCCCACTAGCTTGGTTTGGTTGTCTCTGTAGGTTTCCCATCATGATCTTGATGCCCTTTGCTCATAGGATCCCTTTGCTCATAGAATCCCTTGTCTCTCTCTTCGACTGGACTCTTGGAGCTTGGCCTGGTGCTTGGCTGTGGATCTCTGCATCTGTTTCCATCAGTTACTGGATAAAGGCTCTATGATGACAGTTAGGGTATTTGCTGATGTGATTACTGGGGGTAAGGCAGTTCAGGCACCGTCTTCACTATTGCTAGTATTCTAGGCTGGGGTCATCCTTGGGGATTCCTAGGAACTTCCTTAGCACACTGTTTCTCCCTATCCCCATGATGTTTCACTCTATCATGGTATCTCTTTCATTGCTCTCTTGCTTCATCCCTGTTCCAGCCCAACCATTCAATTCCCTTATGTTCACATTCCCCATCCCCTACACTCTATTCTCCCACTTCACCCCAAGTTTACTCATGGATATCTCATCTCTTTTCCATCCTTGAGGATGATCCATATGTCCCTCTTAGGGTCCTCCTTGTTAGCTAGCTTCTTTGGAGCTGTGCATTGTAGTCTGGTTATCTTTTGCTTTACATCTAGTATCTACTAATGAGTGAGTACATACCATGTTTGTCCTTTTGATTCTGGGTTACCTCACTCAGGATGATATTTTCTAGTTCCACCCATTTGCCTGCAAATTTTATGATGCCATTGCTTTTACTACTGAGTGGTACTCCATTGTGTATATGTACCACATTTTCTTTATCCAGCATTTGGTTGAGGGACATCTAGGTTGTTTCCAGGTTCTGGCTATTACAAATAATACTGCTATGAACATAGTTGAGCAAATGTCCTTGACTGAGCATTCCTTGGGTATATGCCCAAGAGTGGAATAGCTGGGTCTTGAGGTAGATTGATTCCCAGTTTTCTGAGAAACCTCCATACTGATTTCCAAAGTGGCTGTACAAGTTTTCACTCCCATCAAAGGTGGAGGAGTGTTCCCCTTACTCCACATCCTCTCTAATATAAGCTGTCATCAGTGTTTTTGATCTCAGCCATTCTTACAGGTGTAAGATGGTATCTCACAGTAATTTTGATTAGCATTTCCTTGATGGCTAAGAATGTTGAGCAATTTCTTAAATGTCTTCCTGTAACATGAATCTTAAAAGGTTGTATTAACAAAAAACCCAGAGCCAGATATTGGGGTGAAAAGTTGAGAGATCAGAAAAGCAGAAAGAAGCCAGCCACATTCTCACCCACTTGCAGATCCTTCACTAAAGAGACCTACTTCTTGTATACCCACACCTATATTCCTTGCTGTTCTGCCATCCCATTTCCTCTCTGCCTAGCTACATCACTTCCTCTTCCTGCCCAGCTCTGTCACTTCCTGTCTATAAGGACCTCCAGACCATTATGTTTAACTAGTGTTAGAATTTAAGGCATCTGCCACTATGCCTGGCTCTGTTCCCAGTGTGTCCTTGAGCTCACAGAGATCCAGATGGATTCCTGCCTCATGAGTGATAGAATTAAAGGCATGTGCTAACATTGCCTGACTTCTACGTTTAATATACTGGTTGGCTTTCTCATCTGATCTTCAGATAAACTTTATTGGGGGACACAGATAAAATATCACAACAGTTTTTTGGCCATTTGAGATTCTTCTGTTGAGAATTCTCTGTTTAGCTAGGTATCCCATTTTTCAATTGGATTATTTGGTATTTTGATGTCTAATTTCTTGAATTCTTTATGTATTTTGGAGCTCAGCCCTCTGTCAGATGTAGGGTTGGTAAAGATCTTTTCCCATTCTGTATGCTGTCATTTTGTCTTATTTACCATATCCTTTGTCTTACAGAAACTTCTAAGTTTCAGGAGGTCCCATTTCTTAATTATTTCTCTTAGTATCTGTGCTACTGGTGTTATATTTAGGAAGTAGTCTACTGTGCCAATGAATTCAAGACTACTTCCTATTTTCTCTTCTATAAAGTTCAGTGTACTGGATTTATGTTGAGATCTTTGACCCACTTGGTCTTAAGTTTTGTTCATGTTGATAGATACCAATCTATTTGCAATCTTCTACATTTTGACATTCAGTTATGCCATTTGTTGAAGATGCTTTCTTTTTTTACATAGTAAAGTTTTGGCTTCTTTATCAAAAATCAGGTGTTCATACCTGTGTTGATAAATCTCAGGGTCTTCAACTCAATTCCATTGGTCCAGGTGTCTGTTTTTATGCCAATTCCAAGCTATTTTTATTACTATAGCTCTGTAGTAGAGCTTGAGGTCAGGAATGGTGATGCCCTCAGAAGTTGCTGTATTGTAAAGATTGTTTTCACTATCCTGGGTTTTTTGTTTTTCCATGTGAAGTTGAGTATTGTTGTTTACAGGTCTGTGAGAAACTGTGTTGGGATTTTCATGGGAACTGCATTGAATCTGTAGCTTGCTTTTGGTAAGATTGCCATTTTTACTGTTAATCCTACCTATCCAATAGCATGGGAGATCTTTCCATTTTCTGGTATGTTCTTCAATTTCTTTCTTCAGAAACTTAAGTTCTTGTTATACAGGTATTTCACTTGCTTAGTTAGAGTTACCCCAAGGTATTTTGTATTATTTTTGGCTAATGTAAAAGGTGATGTTTCTCTTATTTCTTTCTCAGCCCTTTTATCATTTGTGTATAGGAGAGCTACTTTTAAAAAAAAATTAATCTTGTATCTTACCACCTCACTGAAGGTGTTTATCAGCTGTAGGAGTTCCCCAGTAGAATTTTTGGGGTCACTTATGTATACTATCACATCAACTGCAAATAGCAAAAGTTTGACTTCTTCCTTTCCAATTTGTATCCCCTTGATCTCCTTTTGTTGTCTTATTGCTCTAGCTAGAACTTTGAGTACTATATTGAATAGATATGGAGAGAGTGGACAGCTTTGTCTTAATCCTGATTTTAGTGGAGAGTTTCTCTCCATTTACTTTGATGTTGGCTATTGTCTTGCAGTAAATTGTCTTTATTATGTTTTGGTATGTTCCCTGTATTCCTGATCTCTCTAAGACCTTTATCATGAAGAGGTGTTAGATTTTGTCAAAGGCTTTTTCAACATCTAATGAGATGATCATGTAGATTTTTGTTTCAGTTTGTTTATATGGTGTATTACATTGACAGATTTTGAACCATCCTTGCATCTCTGGGATGAAGCCTACTTGGTTATGGTGGATAAGTTTTTTATGTATTTTTGGATTTGATTTGCCAGTATTTTATTGAGTATTTTTGCATGAATGTTCATGAGGTCTATAATTCTCTTTCTTTGTTGTATCTTTGTGTGGTTTGAGTATCAGGATAACTGTAGTCTCATAAAAAGAATTTGGTAATGTTCCTTCTGTTTCTATGGTGTGGAATAATTTGAAGAGTATTAGTATTAGTTCTTCTTTGAAAATATGGTAGAATTCTGTGCTGAAACCATCTGGTCCTGGGCTTTTTTTGTTTGGGAGGCTTTTAATGATCGTTTCTATTTCCTTAGTGGTTATAGGTCTATTTAAATTCTTTATCTGGTCTTCATTTAATTTTGGTATGGGTTACCTATCCAGAAAATTGTCATTTCTTTTAGATTTTCCAATTTTGTGGAGTACAGGTTTTTGAAGTGTGACCTGATGATTCTCTGGATTTCTTCATTGTCTGTTTTTATGTCCCCCTTTTCATTTCTGATTTTGCTAATCTGGATGCTCTCTCTCTGCCTTTTGATTAGTTTGGATAAGGGTTTGTCTATCTTGTTGATTTTCTCAAAGAACCAACTCTTTGTTTTGTTGATTCTTTGTATTGTTCTCTTTGTTTTTGTTTTATTGATTTCAGCCCTCAGTTTGATTATTTCCTGGTGTCTATTCCTCCTGGGTGACTTTGCTTCTCCTTGTTCTAGAGCTTTCAGTTGTGCTGTTAAGTCACTAGTGTGAGATTTCTCCAACTTCTTTATTTGGTGAGGAGACTTTTTTGGGGGTTCTAGTCTATTTGATGTTCTATAAGCTTCTTACATTTTCATAGATATTTCCTTTTTTAAGTTGGGAAAGTTTTTTTCTATGATTTTGTTGTATATATTTTCTGTGCCTTTGAGTGGGTATTATTCTCATTCTTCTATCCCTATTATTCTTAGGTTTGGCCTTTTTATGGTGTCCCAGATTTCCTGGACATTTTGTGTTATGACTTTTTGGCTTTTGTGTTTTCTTTGACTGATGAATCTATTTCCTCTATTGTATCCTGTACACCAGAGATTCTCTCTTCCATCTCTTGTATTCTGTTGGTTATGCTTGCATCTGTAGTTCCTGTTCAATTTTCTATTTCCAGCATTCCCTCAGTTTATGTCTTCTTCATTGTTTCTATTTCAATTTTCAGGTTTTGAACTGTTTCCTTCACCTGTTTATTTGCCTTTTCTTGGCTTTAAGAGATTTTTTGTTTTCTTCTATTTTTTCTTGTCTTTTCCTCAATTTCTTGAAAGGAATTTTTTATTTCCTCTTTAAAGGCCTCTATCATCTTCATAAAGTTATTTTTAATGTTGCTTTCTTCTATGTTGTGATGTTCAGGTCTTGCCATTGTAGAACTGCTAGGTTCTGGTGGTGCCATATTGTTCTTTATGTTGTTGTATGCATTTTTTTTTTTTTTTTGCACTGGCATCTTGTAGATGTATCCGGCTTGTTAAATAAGAAACACAGAACCGATTGCAGAGTTAAAAACCAAGAGGTCAGAGCAAAAGCGGAAAACCTTACCCTTCACTGCTTCTGCCGTTCTTCTTCTCCGCAAGAGACCTACTTCTGTGCGTCCTGTCTATTTAAAGACTTTCTGTTCTGTTTTCTCATTGGTTGTACCCAGCCACATGACCTCCTTGTCACTGCCTGTTTGTACAGACCTCCAGGTCGTCTATGGTTGGTATTGAGATTAAACGCGTGTGTCTGCCCTGCTGGCTGTGTCCTTGAACACACAGAGATCCGCCTAGCTCTGCCTCCCAATTGCTGGGATTAAAGGCGTGCCCCACTACTGCTCGGCTTCTGCTCTGGCTTGCTCTGACCTCAAGGCAACTTTATTGACATACAAATAAAATCACATCTCAATACAAATAAAATATCACTATATACAAATAAAATATCACTATATTTCCCCTTTTCTATTTTAATAAAAAGAAAAAAAGGAAAAAGTTATAACTAATAAAAGAAAAACTATATACAAAAGTACAATAACTATATATACCATATATACAAACAATAAATACCTAAACAATGTCTAGTCCATTTGTAATTGACAAATTCAGAGAAAATAATTCCATTATCTATCCTATTTTGGTAAGTCCAGAATGTACCTGATTCACTTTTTTATCCTAACTTATATAGCTAACGGAACTGTCTTATAACGTCTTTCAAATTTATACACTTATAGCTCTTAGTGAGTTTTTCTGAAATCCTTAACAAAGATAATTATAACTATAACTAACTGATCTTCAACTCCCTCAGAGACCCCAGAAGGAAATAATACTACCTAATAAAAAATAAAAACAAGAAGTGCATGCAAGCAGCTTCAAAAAAAAAATGTGAGTTGACAGAAACAGCCAGCTGCCTGGACAGTCACCTGAGGTTTCTCCACAGTGTTGGGGCATCATCTTCAGCCTACAGGCTTAGCGTATCTGACAGACTCTTTTGTGAACTAAGATGTATACAAGGTCAACAGTTTGACCTCACATTTGGTGAGAGCAGTCCATGTACCAGAAACACCTGAATTCCATTAGTGTCATGTCATGATTCAGGATTTTAAATTCTGGAAATTATTGATGTCTTTTCAATTCAGCTGTCCATTTTTCTTGGCTGTGTATATGTGGCTTCATCTTGGCATCCTGTTCTCCACATCTCTCTATTAAACGCCAGTCTACTATTGAGAGAGGTGAGCTTAGTTATTCTTCAAGAATAACTGTTTCATCTGCTGTACCATTGCATATCAGAAGCCATTGGCCCACTCCCTGTTCAGCTGCCTTCGAAGAAAAGGGCACGGTACCTTTTACAGATTGCAAAGGTCACTCACTTCAGGGATGGTGCCATATTGTCCTGGCTTCAGAAGATGCCTTTTGTTAAAGCCACAACCACACTTGTTTTGGCAAGAATTGGTAGTCCTTGGTTTCATGTCCTGTCTGTCCTGTTTGTCAGCAGTTGATTCGAGGATACTTTGTTGTCCAGTGGCTGACTTTTGTCACAATGAAAGTTAGCTCCATATGCAGTTTCTTCAGTGCCCATATTTTCTCTGAAGTAGATTGGTACTGCTAGGAGCCGTCATGTCTCATAGTCATAGCAAAAAAGAAAAATTCTTAAGTTATTAAAACATTTTAAATGCCATATTCTGTAGATCTCTGAAGGGTTTGAAGATGACCTGTCTATCTAAAATATATCTGTTTGTTCTTGAAAACACACCTAATATGACTACAAGTTCAATTGTAATGTCTAACCACTAATTTTCATTTCTATATATCCTAATAGTTGGTAATACTAACATTCAAGGATTAGCAAATGGCATTACATTGTCAAATGAATGGTATAGATACAATATCTCGAACAAAATTAGAAATACATGTATGGTATATTCTAACAATCTCAATCTCAATAATAATAATTTGTATACAATATAAAATAATCCAATTGAATGTAAAGTATTTAAAACTAGTAATTGTCTTTTTTTTTTTAAAACAAGTACCTTTTGCCTAGCCCTTTTCCTAACCCTTAACAACAACTTGTAACCAACCCTCCTAAACAATGAAAACTATCCCAGACCCAATACCCATAAAAAGACCAAAAAACCACCCACCCCACACCACCCCTTTGGGAATGTGGGCGTCGAATTCTTAAAATTGCTTCCTGCTGGGTATGGGCGAAGTTATTTTTATTCTGAAAAGAAAAATTTTGGGTTAATTGACAAATTCTAGGAAAGATAACTATATTCCTTGTTATCCATAATGTCAAAGTTCAGGGTTTATCTCAAGTCCTTATTCAAGCAGTCTTTGAAACTGGATCATCTCAGCTAGCCATCTCAGAATTGCTCTAAACACTTTGTAGTCCAAAGCTGATCTGTAGATGATGTTTGTCAGCTTAGTGATATTATTTTCCACGTGGAATTGTCGTTGTGGGGCCCCATCTTCTTCCTGGAGATTTCATTTGATGTTAGGCCTGGCCGTGATTTCCTGCAGAAAACTGAAAAGAGACTCGAACACAAAGACATGTATAGGCAGCTAATCGAAGCCTTTTCTCTAAATTAATTAGTACTCATATGACCATTATTATCTTAACAAAGTTTAAAAAAAAATATATATATATATCTTGTGAATTTTGATATAAAATTCATACTTTAAGAAAAGTTTAAAGAATCAGAATAGAGTCAAAGAATTGAGATTAGTAATAGAATAGTCCCTTAATTAATTTGGTTTTTCTCCTGTCCCATGTCAGAAGATGGCTCTTTCTTCTGGTATGATACAGGGAGTTTTCATTTTCCTTTTAACAGCATGCTTGAGTTTAAAGGAGGAGAGAGCCATTCTCCAACTCCAAAATCAGCTTGAAGCTTTAATTGAACTGGGACTACAAGAAGACTAAGAGTATTAAATTTTTAGAGAAGGGCAGAAACAAACATTTAGGAAGATTTATGAAATTTTGTTGATGATATACCAATAGGCCTTTTTACTCTTTTTTCCTGGGACAGATGATTTGTCCTTTTTCTTCAGTTGTCTCATTTGTCCAGTGTTCTTCAGATTCCTTAGCCTTCATTCTCCTAAAAGACAAAAACAAAAACCCTTCCCCAAGACTAATTTTGGGGAGGTCCCCTTTTGGCAAGTTACATCTGATTAAATGAAAAGGCATGTATTAATGTTATAAGTGAGTTTAAACTGGATGGTCATGTTGGTTGATGAACTATCACCTCCTCTAATTAAGAGGTCTCTCTTGTTCAAATCGAACCTCTATCAGTTTTGATGGTACCCACAGCTTATCTTCTCCTGCAGAAACAAAAGCAAAACCTCGTCCCCCCCCTTTTTTTTCAGAGTTAAAAACCAAGAGGTCAGAGCAAAAGCGGAAAACCTTACCCTTCACTGCTTCTGCCGTTCTTCCTCTCCGCAAGAGACCTACTTCTGTGCGTCCTGTCTATTTAAAGACTTTCTGTTCAGTTTTCTCATTGGTTGTAAACCCAGCCACATGACCTCCTTGTCACTGCCTGTTTGTACAGACCTCCAGGTCCTCTATGGTTGGTATTGAGATTAAAGGCATGTGTCTGCCCTGCTGGCTGTGTCCTTGAACACACAGAGATCCGCCTAGCTCTGCCTCCCAATTGCTGGGGTTAAAGGCGTGCCCCACTACTGCTCGGCTTCTGCTCTGGCTTGCTCTGACCTCAAGGCAACTTTATTGACATACAAATAAAATCACATCTCAATACAAATAAAATATCACTATAGCATCTAACCACCCCTTCTCCAACAGTTGCAAGAGGTGTCTGTGTCTGAGGAAGCTGCTCTTGATCCAATCTGTGCTTCCTGTTTTTATGTCTCAGGGGTTCACACTTGGTCCAATTGTAGCCCTTGTTCTAATTTGAACTGTTGGACTCTGTGTCTCAGGGAGCTGCTCTTGGTCCAATCAGAGCTGGTGGATTCTATGTCTCCAGAAGCCACTAAGGTCACAGGTGGATGGGTAGGTTTGGTGTAGGGAGTGGTTCTTGTAGATTGCAGTGTCCAATAGGGGGTGTTGGTGGAGAAGACTACCACAGGAGTCTTCTCTGCTGGCCTGAACTGGGGTAACGATAGGTGGGGGTAAGGAGGTACAACAATATCAACTTTTAATCTATGGTGGTCAGATAAGATGCAGGGTGCTATTTCCATTTTCTTATATCTGTTAAGACTTATTTTATGTCCAAGTATGTGGTCAGTTTTGGAGAAAGTTCTATTAGCTGCTGGGAAGATAGTATATTCTACTGTGTTTGGGTAAAAATTTCTGTAAATATCTGTTAAGTCCATTAAAGATGGACCCTGTTTTCACATCCATTCTATTAGTCCATGTCTTTGTATTAGGGAATTGAGACCATGGATGTTGAGAGCTTGTTCTTATGTATTTTTTTCCCTCTTTAGATTTGCTGGTCTGGGATTATTTATTCTTTGTGTTTTCTTGGGTGTGACTGACCTCTTTAGATTGGAGTTTTCCTTCCAGAACAGTCTGTAGTGTTGATTTTATAGCTAGATATGGCTTAAATTTGGTTTTTCATCATGGAATGTCTTATTTTCTCCAACTATTGTGATTGAAAGTTTAGCTGGGTATAGTAGTCTGGGCTGACATCTGTGGTCCCTTAGAATTTGCAGAACGTCTGTCTAGGCTTTTTGCCTTTTAGAGTCTCCACTGGGAAGTCAGGTGTTATATAATAGGTTTGCCATTATATATTTCTTAATCATTTCCCTTGGCATTTTTTAATATCCCTTATTTGTTCTGTAAGTTTGATGTTTAGGTTATTATGTACTGAGTGGAATTTCTTTTCTGGATTGTTTTTTATTTCTGCACTGTGTACTTCTTATATCTTGATAGGAATCTCCTTATTTAGGTTAGGAAAATTTTCACTTATGATTTTGTTGAAAATATTTTCTGTGCCTCTCACCTGGGTTTCTTCTTCCTTTATTCCTACCATTCTTAGATCTGGCCTTTCATAATGTCCTAAATTTCTTGCATGTTTTCTGCCAGGATTATATATATGCCTATATATCCCTTGTTTTTTCATCCTTGCTGGATAATTCTGTTGGTGAGACTTATGTGCTAGGTAGTTTTATATCAACCTGACACAAACTAAAGTCCTCTGAGAAGAGGGAACCTCAGTTAAGAAAATATCTTCATAAAATCAGGCTGTATGCAAGTCTGTAGGAAATTCTTAATTAATGATTGATGAAGAGGGCTCTCAGCCCATTCTGGGTGGTGCCATTCCTAGGGGCTGGTGTTCCTGGGTATTATAAGAATGCAGGCTGATCAAACCACGAGGAACAAGCCAGTCAGCAACACCCCTCCATGGCCTCTGCATCAGCTCCTAGCTCAAGTAGAGACATATTATCTTGGATGTTTTTGATTGTGTTTTTACACTGTCATCTGGACTTGTGGAATTGGGAAGATTATAATATTAGGTGCTGATATCTATTGTTGTCTTTATTGGATGAGTATTTTGTTCCTTGGGTGTTTTTGTCCTCTCTTTTTCTTAGAAGAGTGTGGTAACTGGTAGGAAATTCTTCTGGGAGTCTTATAGGTATGACCTTTGGTGGTTCCATGTAAAATGTGTTTTGAGACTCTGAGAGCTAACATTTAGGAAAAGGGATATTTTAGAAGTGGGGAGACTGAGCCATCCAAAGGAGGAAAGAAATGAGTGCGTTCCACCAAGATCTGCTTAGTTCATTGGGAATCGGAGCAGAGAGTGAGAGGAGGCCTTAGTAGGTGGTCTTCTACAGAGCTGGTGGTGAGACTGTGGTTTGGATTTAGAGGGTTGGAGTAAGAGGTAAAGCTTTGCAGTTAGCCTACCTACTTGGCTGTGTGGAATGGCCAGAGGTTTCTTGAGAATGCCTGCTGGAATTGGAGGCTGGGATAAAGCAATGGTTGAGGGATGGAAGGTAGGAGGGTAGAGTTGTGTGATCACCTGTAATGGAGTTACAGGAAGTTCTGAGCCTCTGTGCTGATATTGTGAATCAAACCTGGGTTCTCTGCAAGAGCACCAAATGGTCTCAACTGCTAAACTCTCTCTCTACCCCAAGAGTGTTACAAAGAAATCATTGTCATTTAATGCATAAAACTGTTACGTGGTAGACTCATGCATTTTATTCTACCAATTTGCAGTCTTTATTTACTTTCTTTTTGGCAGAAAATGTTTCTTTTTGTATGTAAACTTTATTTTATATTAAGATATTTATTTGTTTATATTTTAATTATGTGTATTTGTATCTGTGCATATGTTTATGTTCCTTAATGTAGGTGTTCTCAGAAATCAGAAGAGGGTATCAGATCCCCTATGGCTGAAGTTACAAGTGGTTGTAGGCCTTCTGAAATGGGTTCTGGGAACTGAACTCTGGTTGTCTTCAAGAGCAGTAAGCTATCTCTCAGGCCCTTATTTGATTATTTTAAATGAACATACAAAAGAATTGGTTTCATTATGACAGCTTCACATGTGCCATCTTAGCATGTACCTCCCTTGACTAAAGTCCCCACTCCTGCTGATTCCTTTGCTGTACACAAATAGTTTCTGTTCTATGTTCACACACACACACACACACACACACACACACACACAAAATTAATTTAGGTTTGGTACATGAAAGAGATGTGGTATTTGCTCTTACGAGGCTTGCTTTTCTTCATTAGCATGATCATCTCTAGTTCCAGCCATTTTCCTACAAATGACATGGTTTCCTTTTTCCTTATGGATGAGTAAAAATTCATTGTGGATATATGTGACTTCTTTTACCTACTCATCTCTTTATGATTTTTCCCTCCAGTTTCTCTGTTGGCCGATTTATACCCGATACTTCTTCTTTCCGTAATTCTCATGTAGTTGCTTGTAGTGAAACAGTTGAGTTATAATTTTGCAATTTCTGTAACATCCTGTACAATTCTTGAACCTTTTCCATTTGTCAAATCTATTTTAGAATTCTGTAGTTACTGAGAGGAGCCTGAGTACCAGGGGAAGATGCTGCTGTTGCCCTAAGAGGATGCTTGCACTGCGTCTACAAAGGCGCAGCTCTAAGAGTATTCTGCTTAGCTCCACTTGTTTTTCTGTTTTCTCCCTCCCAGTTCCTATTCACCTTCCATCCTATCTGTATCCACTTCCTATCCATCTCTCATTAGAAAACAGTATTCTAAGTCATAATAATAAAATAAAATATAATGAGATAAAATAAAAACATCACACCAGAGTTGTACAAATAAAACCAACAGAGGGGGGAAAAGCCCAAGAGAAGGCACAAGAATCAGAGATCCACTCATTCCCACACTCAGAATTCCCATAAAAACAGTAAACTGGAAGCCATAATATATACACAGAGGATGTGGTATTGACCCATGCAGGCCCTGTGCATGCTGCTTCAGTTTCTGTGAGTTAATATGAGCTTTGCTTATGTAAATTTCGAGGGCCTTGTTTTCTTGGTATCCTGATTCCCCTCTGGCTCTTGTGCTGTTTCTGCCTTCTTTTCCACAGGGATTCCTGAGCTCTTATGTGAGGAATTTGAAGGAGGTATCCCATTTAGGGCCTAGTGATCAAGGTCTCTTACTCTCTGCTTATGTCTGTCTATGGATCTCTGCAGTTGCTCTTGTCTGCTACAGCAGGAAGCTTCTCTGATGAGAAACATTCACTTACTTATTACTTGGTTTCTTAAAGATTGCCTTGTTTATTGGACTAGTATACAAAAGAATAAAGTGTAAGAATCCAGCCATACTTGCATCAGTAATAGTGAGCTCTCAAATGTTAAGTGTAAGTATCATAGTTCTTAAATGGTGCCCAAATATTGACAAGATGTGTAAATATAAAAGAGAAAGGTATTTATAAAAAGTATTGGCATTCCATAGATGACTAGAGATGGAAGAGTGTGATGGTTGTGCATTCTGAACTTCTCATCTTATACCTGAGATATGGAGAAACAGAGCTGAAGCAAATTATCCATGGTCATAACCCGGTGATTGTTAGTTGTGAACCATGAGGTCCAGGTCAGTTTCTATCAACACATTGCCATTAGAATGTCTTTGCATTTATTTTTATTTTGTATAGGTATGTGAGTGGTACATGTTTAGGGGGTGTTTGAGTGTCTATGTGCATGTGCATTTGGAGGACAGAGATCAATATTAGGTGTCCTCTCTCCAGTTGTTCTTCATGTTGGTTTTATGAAACAGAGTGTGTCACTCAACCTGGAGCTGACTGACTGTGCTAGACTGCTTGGCTCCAGGACCCAGGGGTCCTCTTTTCTATCCTTCCTCAGTTCTGGGATTTCAGGTGCATCTACTGCACAATGCTTTCTGTGTGAGTGCTGGAGATTCAAACTTACAACCTGATACTTGTGTGGCAAGCTCTTTACTGCCTGAACTATCTTCTCAAATGCTCAGTTAAAAAATATTCTTAATTGTCTTCTCTTTAGGCTATGTTTTTCTTCAAAGTGTTCAGGAAATAAAAACTGTTGAAATTGGTTTGATATTGAAATATTTGCTGATGTTTAGCACAAAAACTTTGAAGAAGACCTGTAAATGCTTTTAGAATGGTTTGTTGCACAATAGCAGGGTATCAACACTTGCTAATTTTTTATTCTTTTTTTTTATTGCCCAATAACCCCTTTTTTCATATTCATTGTAGTGGAGAAGAGGTGACATCTGGTGATTAATTAGTTCAGAAAGTGTTAGTTCCCCAAGGATTGCCTGTTAGGTACCTTCTAGGTCATTAAAAAAAAAGGAAATCTATCGCTTATGTTTACAGGTGGTGGCACACTGAATTTAGATTGGTTATAAGGCACACAATGAGTTTGCTATATCTGTAAGTCTCATTTCTGTTCCTTTCTTCTAATAGTCCGCAGCAACAATTCTAGTTTGCATTTCAAATGGCTTTATAGGCAGTTGCTTCTGATTCTATGTTCTGTTAAATATTCTTTAGATTTTTCTCTTGATTCTTGTGATTATTTTATTTCAACAATGTCTTAAAGGACATTAAAATTATTAGAGAAATTATTCTCTTCTGAACTCTGAAGACCTTTTTTAATTGGGTAATTTTGAAAATACATAACATTAGTCTTGTATGAATATAGATACTCCTATACTGGCTGGTTCTGTGTCAACTTGACACAAGCTGGAGAGGAAGAAGCCTCAGTTGAAGAAATGCTTCTATAAGATCCAGCTGTAAGGTATTTTCTCAATTAGTGATCAGTGGAGGAGGGTCCAACCCATTGTGGGTGATGCCACCCCTGAGCTGGTGGCCCTGGGTTCTATAAAGAAGCAGACTGAGGAGGTCAGTGGAGCAAACCAGTAAGTAACACCCCTCCATGGCTTCTGCATCAGCTCCTGCCTCCAGGTTTCTATTGCTCGAGTTCCTGTCCTGACTTCCTCTGGTGATGAACACAATGTGGAAGTACAAGCTAAATAGAATTCTTTCCTCTGCATCTTGCTTTTTGGTCATGGTGTGTTGTTGCAGCAATAGTAAACCTAACTAAGACAAAAGATCAAATAATTCAACGGGGTTCCTGAAGTTACCCCACAATGTTGATATTGAGTTAAACAATAAAGTAGACACTCTCCTTTGAGATGTTGATATGTTTTTAAAAACAACTTTGAAAATTAATACCTGGTCTTAATAATGAAAATAGCTCATCCAGCATCAAATGAAGCTAAGATATTATTAACAGAGACCTTGATAGCAAGATAAGGAATCCAAAGTTTTATTCATATCCCTGGTAAAGATGAATTATGTAACATATTTGGCCTTTTCTAAGTTTTAGAGTCATTAAAACCTAGGGGAAATTTTAAAAAAAAGATTTATTTATTTATTATGTATACAGAAGAGGGCGCCAGATCTCATTACAGATGGTTGTGAGCCACCATGTGGTTGCTCAGAATAGAACTCAGGACCTCTGGAAGAGCAGTCAGTGCTCTTAACCCCTGAGCCATCTCTCCAGCCTGGGAATTTTTTTTTTTTTTTACTTACCTCAATCTAAAAGGTGCAACTCTTGGGTCTGGTTGTGAAGACACACCTATACAGTTGTTGAAAACTTTACCTTACTGGGTGCAAAAGTTGAGATGATGTACCCACTTAGGGTCCTGCCTATGCTCATGCTATGTAGAATAATCCAGGGAACTAGCATCAGAAATAGAGAAGGACATTTCAGCACACCAGAGAAAGGCAGACACTGTTATGAACCTTTTGCCTCAGCTATAGAAAGGAGTGAATGCGGACTTCTGAGCTGATATGATACATTCCAAAGAATAATGAATGCCGATATACTAGTACTAGAAGAGCTGTGGCTGTAGCTATCATTAAAGACAAAATTAGACCTATATCCTTTTTTTTGGTGTTGTTACTACCTAAGAGAGATCTCACAGGAAAAATGTCCCCTTTAATGCTTTACTGCATCTATTATGCATTTATTGAGGTTCTTTAATTATAATCTTCAAAGTGTCAAGTAAATAGATTAAAGACTGCCAATATTAATTTTAAGTGAATCACCATTTTCAAATCTGTGAGGTTATTTCCTCTCTCTTGGAAAACAAAGGCAATGCCTTCGCATTATAATTTGGCTTTTTACCATTTTAATTCTGGTTCATTATATAAATACAGTGCCAGCTAATTTCTCAATGTCATTCTCATTCAGAAAATGTATTGAAACTGTTCTTTTGGTTTGTTTCAAACCTAGATATGTGATCTTAATATTCATGCTTAGAGTTCCATGTTTTAGAATTTTGCAAAATTTATTGCCCCTCCACCAAAAGTGCAGAGTTCGTCCCTCATTCCTCATAACCATAACCATTACCACAGGCTATCTGACAAACCATCAATCTGCATTTGGTTATGGGCTATGAAGCTAAAGTACTTATTTACTGACTTGTATATTAATCCTGTCTTTGCCCCCAGCACAAAAGTGTCTCAAGCTATACAGATGTAATGGATTAACCACTGTATGGATCCAGTATGAGGTGGGCATTTAAGCCTCATCCTGACCTCTTCTTGGTTTTCATCTCTGTCTTTGGGTAACGGTGAGAAATTTCCTGGAGATGACTGACCAAACTTCCTCAGTGCTTAGTTGATAGTCGGTCTTCATCTCTCAGCTATCGCTTCTCTTTTAGTCTGTTCCCGACAGTCTCACACATAACATTTCAATTAGCGGGCATGAAGTCGTTCATGGAAAAAAAATTCTCAGAATGGCCAAAAGGCAACAAATGAACAAAAGATTGCACCTAAGGGCAAAGGCATCATCGTCATGTTGGGCATACAGCTTTTATGGCCACAGCTGTGCTCTGGCACCTTGTATCTACATTCATGACAAGTAAGATCTTCCTGAGTCCAGGAGCTGCTCCAGTACTGGTCAGTAAGGGTGAGTTCCAAATCACAGTAAAGTGGTTGTTTCTGGTTAATTACAGTGATATGTTCTCTCAGAAGCAGACTGATAAGTGTGATGATTGGGTGAGTTCAGAAATGGACCTTCAGCTGAATAGTTGAAGTGTGCTGACTGGGAGGCACATTGACACAGAGGGAGTTGAAAACACCACACATTCTGGCCCGAATTGTCACTCTGTTTCCATTTGTCTTTCTCCACCCATACCTTCTATTTCTTATAGCTACTGTGAAATTTCTAAAAACACAAGACACAACATTTTGTGTCCAAATCATTCTTCAAACACTTCTCATTTCTATCTGTATTAGAATTTGCCGATCCAGAAGGAACTACTTCAGGCCTGCAAAGGGAATGGTTTCCACGTGTCCCATGTGACTTCACCAGGTGATCTGCTTGTGTATTGTCTATCTTTCTTGAATGAAAGGTATTTGACAGAAAAGATTTAGGATGAAAACAGGTGAAGTTCTTATTCAAACAGTAAAATGCAGGCTTTACTTTCCATGCAAAACAAAAAATTATTGAACAGGAAGGCTCCATTCAGAAACTCTGAAAGGATAACTATGCATAATCCAACAAACCCAGTGAAATATGCAGTTCAGTACCTTATCTTGCTTACCTCTCCATGAAAGGTCAAAAGTACTTCCTGCTGTGATGTGTCTGAATCCCTGAAAGATTGATTACTTTTTTATATAATGCAGAATTTCTGAATCCAGTGAACCATAACTTATGTAATTTGTATTGTACAGTTACCTTTGAAGTGCTTAGGGATGAAACTTTCCTTATTAGGCAATGGAGACTGGAGGAGGAGCCCTTCCTTTTTTTGTGTTCCTTCAGTGATTTATTTATTTTCAAATTTGCATGAATTTCTTTTCTGCCCTAACAAGAAACGTGTGTGCGTGTGCGTGTGTGTGTGTGTGTGTGTGTGTGTGTGTGTGTGTGTATACATGCATGCAGGCACTCATGAACACCAGAAGAGGATGTTGGATTCCTTGGAGCTGGAGTTATAGGGAGTTGTGAGCCACTTAATTTAAGTGCTAGGAAATAAGCTTGGGTTCTCTGGATGATCACTAAGTACTCTTAGTCTCTGAGCCATCTCTCCAGCCCCTTGGATTTCTTAACAGGCTAGAAGAAAGGCTTAATATTGGCAACTGGGAAGGAGAAAGTCTGCAAATAAGACAGAAGTGTTTTCTGGTATTTAAACACATTTTATTTACATGTGATGTAAGTGTCACTAGTGAGATACTTAAAATTTTCCTCTTTAAACTCTTCAAAAAGCACAATACCAATAGGTTTCATAATGTGTGTACTTTTGGAAAAAAACCTACCATATCACCAGAGTTTTTTCTAAATAAGACTTATTCCTGCAGGAGACTTAGGAAAGTCAAAATCAGTATTTGGTAGTCTCTTCCTCTGCATACTGTACACAGACAGATAGAGAAATGTCTTCTTCTTCCTCCTCTGTTTTCAAGCACTCTCCATTCCTTCCCCAGCTGCTGATTGCCAAGTGATTTCAAAGTTTGATGCAGGATAGTGACTATGCAATGTAATGGTTCCTCCAGTGAGATGGAACCTCATGTGTGTTCAATGAGGCCTGTGCTGGTGGGTAATTCTTTTGTGGAGCAGAGTTGTATCATAGGTCCCCCAAGATGCCAGAGATACTTCGAGGACTTTTTTGAAAAACCTCCAAAATCCTCTTCCACCCGTACCACTCACTTCCATGTCTCCATTTTCTATGATATTTCTTCTATTCTTTATTGTATTATATGTCTATATGTCTGCTATTTTCCATGCTTCCTGTAGGAACAAGCTTTTCAAAGATTATAACTAAACCTTGTGGTACAGACTCCCCCTACCAAAATAAAAAAAAAAAAAATTGGAAGGAAAATGCAAACACCCTTGAAGCAACCTTTGACTCTTCTTCTTCCTCACATTCCAACTTCCCCGGCTTTCCTTTCCATGTTGGCACATAGTATCATTATGCTGACAGCGAGCTTCAATCTCTGGTGCTAAAGGAATCCTCCTGGCTCAGCCTCTCGAGGAGCTGGGACTACAGGCATGTACCTTGTACCAGGTCACTTAACAGTTGGATATATTTTGCTATCTCCCTCTCATCTATCTATCATCTATCTATCTATCTATCTATCTATCTATCTATCATCTATCTATGTATGTCTATCTATCTGTCTTTCTATCTATTTCTATCTATCTATCTATCTATCATCTATCTATGTATGTGTATCTATCTGTTTGTCTGTCTTTCTATTTCTATCTATCTATCTATCTATCTATCTATCTATCTATCGTTTACTGATGATAAAAAGAGAGGAGAGATGTTTGCTCAAACATTTTGATCTTGTTTGTGCATTTGTCATTCTACATCATTTAAATGTCTACTTCTAAATTCACAGCCTTAAAAAGAACTAATTACGGCATTATTGCTAAGTCGAACAAATTTTATATTGATGCAACAGAATTACTTAACATGTAACTAATATTTCAATTTCCCAATTGATTTAATAGTGTCCTTTACAGATTTTTATAGTTATTTTTATATCAATATTGTGGGCACTTATAAATAAAACTAAGAACATAAGATTCTAGGACAGCCGGGGGATAGTACATAGAACACAATATTAGTACAATGAAAAAAAGTTGTTTCCAATAACTGGAAAGCACAACAATCAATAAAGAATATGTCAGAAGTTCTACATGTGTAATGACAGCACTTACTGGGTTTACAGCAAATTTCCACTTTTTTAAAAAAGTGGGTCTCCATTTATCAAAAACTTGCTTTCATATTTAAATTGTATTAATACTTGATCTTTTGGCCAAAGCAGCAAGAGACTAGTTTAAAAGTTTGTTCCCCTTCATTTGAAGGCAGTAATTAAAGGAGGTGCAGAGCTTTGAAACTGTTGTGAGTATCCTACTTAAGAAAATAAACACTAATTGAAAGAGCTAATCAAAAGCTCATCATCCTGAAGAGCACTTGGATAGTTCACAAGTATGCAGCTCTGGAAGACAAGGTGCTCTCAAGAGGACAAACCCTTGTAAGCAGAGGGACCTTAGCTGTGTCTTAGATTCTCCTTATAGTGAGTGCCACTGTTAGGTCAAAGGGATATACTGGAACAAACTCACTTTGCCGAGAGTCAGCCATCCTTAGTAAAAATACTAAGCATTATAATATTCCCTTCAAGAAAGCCTTGCCCTTGCCAATGTGTATGTGTTCCGGATTCACACAATGTCTGTGAATATTTTAATAAATAAGCATTTTTGATAAAGTTTTACTCTTTAAAATACATACTAATCAAACTCTCTTCCTCCATTGCTGTTACACAGACTCTCCCTGCCCTTTAGAGTGCTTTCATTTACATTATAATTCATTATTGAGGTCTTAACCAAAATTCAGAGATGAAAAATCCATTTGAAGATCCTTTTTTAGATAATTCTGGATGATTCAGAAAGTTTCTCAAGAAGTCAAACTTTTTATAAACAGAATTTTCCCCTAAAAAACCATAAATAATACAAATGACCCCAAAATATATAGTTGTTGAAGAAACACGAATGCCTATTCTCTGAGAAGAAGGTCACTGCTGATTTGATAATTTGGGAAGAAGGTGACTGGGCTTCTGAGGATCTGGGTTAGGAGACTGCTGCTGTCAGTGTTTAGTTGTTACAAATGTGTATGTTCAAAACAGGGTTAATGAATAAAACTAGAATGCTATTGGTCTATGTAGCACACATTCCTTCATGTGGATGTATAAATTTTTATGAAAGAAATCATAATCATTGTGTCTGAAAAAGGTAAAGTAGAAAGATCTATTATAGCTGGAGTATTCCTGTGTCTACCCGGCTCCTGCAGCCACTCAGATCCAAACAAACACATAGATGTTTGTAATATTTAAACTGTTTGGCCTAATGGCTCAGTCTTCTTGCTATCTAGATCTTACATCTGAAATTAACCCATTTCTATTCATCTATAAGTTACCATGTGGCTTTTGGCTTACCAGTACTTTATCAATCAATAAGAGCAACACCTTCATAGCATACAGAAAGACATCCCACAGCAATCTACATTCTTTTATTGGGTGCTAACTTTTTCCTTTGGTTCTGGCATTTCTTTTCAGTATGATGACACTAAATTCAACAAAACAAGCAACTTTGTTTCATTTGACAAATTTAAAAAATTTCTGCATGTGCAGGCAAACTGGTCCTATACATCAGAGGAAAGCCCCTCCCCACTGCACTGGGGAAAGATGGTCCCACTCCTTACTACGTGTGTGCACCTCGCCCAGGAAGAACATGAGAATTGACTCTGTTGTTGGGGACACAGGTGAGCCAATCCTGAAGGCATGAGATCAGGTGCTGTGGAATAATGCCCTTGTACACTGATAAAATGCTGATTGGCTAGTAGCCAGGCAGGAAGTATAGGCAGGGTGAACAGATGAGGAGAATTCTGGGAAGAGAAAGGGCAGAGTCAGGAGTTGCCAGACAGACACAGAGGAAGCAAGATATGAAGGCAGAACTGAAAAATGGTACCCAGCCACATGGCTAAACACAGATAAGAATTATGGGTAAGAATAAGAATTTAAGTGTAAGAACTAGTTAGTAATAAGCCTGAGCAAATGGCCAAGCAGTTATAATTAATATTAAGCCTCTGTGTGATTATTTTATAACAGGCTGCATGACCACCGTGGGTGAGAGATTTGTCCTTACCATGGGCCATGAGGGGCATAGAGAAACTTCCGACTACAATCAGGAGAGCTGATCCCCCACTGCCCATCTGAGATGTGGTGGCATGGATGAGGTAAAGATGCCCCCCCCCCCCATATGGCAGTTGAGAGAGCTGGCCCTGGAGTCATAAGGGTTGTAGAGCTAGCCCTGATCCTCACTGGCTGCAGTGAGTGAGGAAGCAGCCTCTGCTTCCCCTCTGGGAAGCACATTGGAGCTAACCCCATTGTCAGGGAAACAGGTGAGCCAGCCCTGCTGGCATGAGAGCAGCAGAGCTGACCCCATATGCTCCCTTCAGCAATCTGAAGAGAGGGCCCTGCACCTTGCGTGGGCAAAACAGTAGAGCTCACCCTGGTGATATGAGTGAGGGGGACCTGGATCTGAGGGCCCAAGAGCAGGAGAACTGGTCTTGCTCCTTGCTGTACACTGACTGTGCACTAGCTGAGTGCTGGTGAGCTTATGTAGGTAGTGACATGAGGAAAAGCTAGCCAG
Source organism: Onychomys torridus (assembly GCF_903995425.1). Lineage (NCBI taxonomy): Eukaryota > Metazoa > Chordata > Mammalia > Rodentia > Cricetidae > Onychomys > Onychomys torridus. The sequence continues at coordinate 46,499,062 of NC_050444.1, read as the reverse complement.
CTGACCAACTTAGCTACCACCTAGGCCCAGAGCCAGAGATATAAGTTTGCCTACCCCCAACATCCAATGAATCTATGAACTGTTGAAGTATGTGATGAGGACGAACTTACAGACTCAACACAGCAGGATCTCCATGACACAGGACAACAACAGGATAGCCAAGAGGAGCCCCAGTGAGAGCCCATTATCAGAGGTGTAGCAGAAACCAGAGGCTTCAAGCCAGATGAATGACACATGGCAATTAACACTTGCAACTGAGGATGAATGGACTGAAATGGTAAACTGTGTATCTTAAGCGGCCACACTAGAGCTTCCAGGACAAGTTTCTTCTTTTTGATTTGTTTTGTTTTGTTTTGTTTTTGTTTTTTCTTTTAAATCTTGTTTTGTTTTGTGCAGGTTGCAAGGGCAGAGGGCAGATGTGAGGGGACAGGGACATAAGTGGGATCAGAATGCATGATGTGAAAGCCACAAAGAATCCACGTAAAAAAGAAAAAAATGATGCATGTTTATATTTACGTATTTAAAGCATTGTTTTAAAAGCTGTTGCTACAGCATATTAGTAGGAAAGGCAACCTTAAAATATCATTATGATTAACTTAAAGAATACCTGATCATATTCTTTCATCTTACCAAAGTATTTGTAATGAGTTTTAAGCTCACTATAGAAGCATTGCTACTGGTTTGTATATCACATGGAATCATCTCTCTTTCCCACAAACCAGTCTTTCCATATCTCCAGGGAAGCCTTATGTTTTTTAGGTCTCTTGATACTTTATCATGGTTGTTTTCATTCATTTACACTATATAAAAATACTATTTTATAAATAACAGCAGCTTTACTTCTCATGGTTCTGGAAGCTGGGAAGTTCAACACAGAGGGTTTAGTAAATTTGGTGTTTGTTGATATTCCTGAAATGTGCTGCCACTTGAAGCCATGTTGATGATGATGGTTCATGCTGTGGCTGGAGGTCAAGTTGATAGCCGTGTCCCATGCTGTTGTCTGAGGCCATGTTGATGTCAATGGATATCCATGGTCAGAACATCACTGGAGGCCATAATAATGTTTCATGATCCATGCTGCAGCTGGAGTCCATGTTGATGTCCATGATCTGTGTTGCTACTACCATGGCCATGTTGGGGTCTGGAAAGCCCATGATCCATACTGCTGCCAACTGTTGTGGGCAAGAAAGCTTCTTTTGCAATGGTATTGATGACTTATAATAGAGAATGAGAGACATTGAAGGCTTCTATGACAAACACCCTTCCTACAAAAACAATTAAAAAAAAATAAAATAAAATTACCCCAAACCAAACCAAAGGGGAAAAAGAAAAGAAGCAGTCCAGACAGAAAGTTATTGAAGAGGATCCTTAAAAATTGTGAGAAATGGGCTGGAAATGGCTCAGTGGTTAAGAGCACTGAATGCTCTTCCAGATAGACATGTATTCAATTCCCAGCACCCACATGGCAGTTCACAACCGTCTCTAACTCCAGGATCCAACACTCTCACAGAGTCATACATGAAGGCAAAACACCAATGTACACAAAACAAAAATAAATAAATTATTTAAAAAAAATTGTGAGAAAGATGCTGAAGTATGGCTCTTCACAGTTGATGGCTTCAGCAGGGGGTGGGGATGGAAAAGGACTCAGTTATCTTTAAGTGGCTGGCCACTGTAGTTTGATCATGTTCCAATGAGTATATGGGCAATACAAGCTGTAATTGTTGTGTTTTTTTTTTTTTTTTTCTTTTCCTCATTTGAGAGGGCAAAAGGGTGGGAGGGTGGACCTGGGAGGAATGGGAAGTGTGTGTGATCAGGGTGCACTGTATGAAAAAAAAGAAAAGAATTCCTTCATAAACCACACTCAAAACAACAACAACAAGAGAACAAACTTCCTAGTTCATGAGTAGCTATGCACTTCACAGGGTGGTAGGAATGAAGTGTCTCTATTTGGCCTCTTTTTATATGAACATTGGTTGGATCTCAGCATCTAAAAATCAAAGTTGCTAGGTCATAGCCTCTAGTGTGTGTTTAGGCTCTACCATCTTTGGGAACTTTGCTAAGGTCTGTCTAGAATTTTTGTGTGGTAAAATGAAGGAATTTAGAGATTTTGTACCTGCAGAGGTTCCAAGTCTATTTTTCCTTTTTTTTTTCTTTTGCAGATTCTATTGATTATCTGTATAAATTCATAAAAATAACCCCTCAAAGCTAATCTACTAATTGCCTCTGTAGAGTTACCTGCTCACAGTCTATGCACTGGAATGATAGACATGTTGTATATAGGTTTAAGTGCTATGTGAGTTATCAACACTGTTTATTTATTTTGTATATAAAACAGAAAAAAATTATATGGTCACTTATAGTACAGAAATAATACTAAAGGCCTCCTAATAGTTTAGTTCTCCTGTCACTTGCTGTCACCAAGGAGCATGATTTAGAAGATTGGCAGGTTCATGTTTCTGTCATTTCATGTTGGTGCAAATTAGTGAAAATGAACACACAGAGTTAATGAAATGAGATGCATGTCTTTTCTTAGGACAGATATGTGCTCTGTCATTCTGCAACACTTCTACCCCTCATTCAGCAATTAGTGTTATTTTAAACCGTTGATCATTGTATTATTTACTCTTCTCATTGCTGTGAGAAAATACTGGACAAGTAGCTTAGGAAGGAAGGTTGGTTTATCTTGGTTTACAGCTGGAGGGTGCATCATGGTGAGAAAGTCTCGGCAGTGGGATCATGAGACATCTGATTGTACTGCATCAGCTGTCAGAAAGAAGAAAGATGGATGCTGGCACTTGGCCTGCTTCCTGCCTTATATTTAGAGCTGTACCCCAGGCTTTGGAATAGTGTTGCTCACATTTAGGGTGGATTTTCTCACCTCAATTAACCCAGTCTAGAAACTCCTGTGCAGAAATGTCCAGAAGCTTGTTTCCCAGGTCCTATGTGACTTTAGAGCCTGCCAACTTAATGGCATTAACTATCACAACCATATAGATCAATTGGTACTGTTCATTTTTGAATTTCTTTTCTAAATCTTAAAGTCAGGGGAGGGGTAGTAGACAGCACCAGATGACATTGCAGTCCAGGATCTCCAGCTCTGACTTCTTTCTTTACTTCTTTACCTGGTTGTTTCATCTCAATGAATAGGCCTGCCTACAACGTGTATAGACTTTAGGTTGTTGGAATTAAAACATTAGGTCATTAAAATGATCTGCCTGTGGGTGTGGGATATTGTTCAGATTGAAGGGTTTCACACATTCATAAGTGGTAAGTTGGCCATGAAATTATACTAGCAGATATAATGATAAGTCTTGGTGTCCGTGACTTCTACATTGGTCTGAATGACGGACCATGGGATCATGAAAATTGCCTCCTGGGGGAGAAACAAGAAAGGCTCTATGTGTTCTCATGTCCTTTCTTTCATATATAAACCTACCCACTGTCATAGTTCTTAGAGAATAAAAAAGCTGTGAATCCGCTATTAACACATATGCAATACAAGTTTAGCCTTTTGTATTAAGATATAGAGTTAAAATGAGTTAGAAAAAATGTCTTACTACTTTAAAGTTAAGATGTTCATGTAGATACTGTGGAAAATCTATCACAGGATGATGTAAATGATCAAAATGGCATAATCACAAGCCCTTCGGAAGGAAGGGTTACAGAGGAAAGGTTACAGGGAATGTTATACCAATCCTACTTCAGAGCAAATTAAATTGAAAATGACTTCAGGTTAGTTATCTAGCCTATACTTAGTAAAAGCATCCCTTTCTCAGGGGTGGAGTAATGAGATTTTTCTTGTTTTATTTTTTTATTTTGTTTTATTTTTTTTTTCTCTCATACAAAGCATCTAGATAAGAGTTCAAGGCTGTCTCACAGAATTGCATAATATACCGTACTCATTTCACAGTATAAAAATGGTTGCCTTGGCAGAAAGGAATAGTATTATATGCCACAAAATTAATCTCCTCAAGTAGTTTATATAGTTAAAGATAGTTTAGGGCATGAGCCACCTGAGTTGTTGAGAGGCCAGTACTGCTGATTGGAGAGTGTTATTAATCTTACTCTTTAACACAGGAACCAAACACAGGATATGTGGGTTCTAATGGGTTCTAATTTCTTCTCCATCTTCTTGCATGCTTTTACATGAGGCATTTCATTCTCACTTTCATTTTTTTCATATCTGTAATATTAGGAAGCAATAGTAGATAATTGTAAAACAAATATAAACAATTACATTCATGTTAAATCATCATCTAGTAGTGAGTGAACAAGACTAAAACCAATTTAAACATTTAATCAATAAAAGGGGATGAGTGCTCTTTTGTATTGTTTTGTGCATTCTGACCACTAAAGGGCAATCACATGCCAAGAATAGTAACAAGCATGAGAGGCATTCCTTGTTGAAACGGTAAAGTTTCTTAATAGGAAACATTGCAAAGCTTTCTGAAGTTTATAAACTTGTAATTTGTTCTTATAATTTGATGAGAGTTTGTCAGACTTTTTCTTTTACAATTTCATAATCAAGATGCTTTTGCTTGCAATAGAACATTGAGTGCGACATATATCGGCTTAATGGACAAGCTGTTTTAAAGATTGGTCAGAGCTTTTGCAAAATGCAGACAATCTTTAGGATGTTTCAAAGGCTTCCTGCCACAAATTGCATTTACAATTTTCACTTCATCTTTAACTGTAAAGTTAAGGCATCTCTCCTTATTTTTATTTTAAATTGGTCCTGCTGTTCTGTCTTAGAAAAGAGCCACAATGCATTTCCCTTTTCTCTTGGCCATTGAAATCTTTCTTACATAAATAAAAACAAAGTAGTTACTTTAAAAAGAGTATTTAAAAAAGCTCCTTTGCAGTTGCAAGGGAAATGCTTTAATCATTATTACCTATAAAGAGGTAGGTAGTACAGTCATGACAGACTTATCATTGAACATTTTCCTTGATATTGTCAGTTCCCAGAAACTCTGCAGTTTCCTTTCACATCTGTAGCTGAAAAATTAATTCTGAAAAAGAACATGCAGGAAGACAGGTGATTGATCAAGACAAAAATTAAAATTGGGTACTAGTGGCACAATATTTTATTTTTAACCCACAGGAGTTCTGACACAAATGAACTGTTTCTGTGTTTCTTAGACTGTCATCCATGAGATGTAAATCGTACACTCACGATTGGCTCTTTCCTCTCTGGAGGTCCCCATGGGGAGTCGCTGGCTGCCAAATACTAAAGAGATAGTAGGGCAGCAGCTGTCCTGGCTGTTGTAGGACAACACGTGGATGTGGTGCTGAGTGTCCACTGAGTGGTTTTGTGGATACAGCCAGCACCCTTTTTGGATTTTCATTTAAAACATCAGAGACATTATGCTTGTCAAACCTTGTGTGACCAAGACACAATTTTAAAATATAGTTTCAGATCAGTCTAAGAATCCTAAATCACAGAGCAACTAGCAGGCAGCCATGAATGAACATGAAATTGATCTCAAGATTGTTTAGGGAAGAGCAAAAATAGATTCACCAAATAGATTTCCTAAGACATTATATGTACCTTTAAAAGCAACAGTACTAATAATACCTGAAGCTTAATTACAGGAGCATTAAAGACCCCAACCAGGGGACCCCATGAACACGTTTGTAACTGAGTACTGAATTCAGCCCCAAGAAGTGAGCCATCTCCTTGTCATCATAGCCATTTATCATTTCAAAACCTTGGGTTAGATGATACAGGGTTGCTTTACTTCACACATAAAGAAAGGAAGGTTTGAAAAAGGACTGGCACCTTTTCAAAGGAGCTTCACCACTGAATTTTAAACACATATAGGTAAACTGGAATGACATGCAGATAGATCATGTAGTTTTGTTAAAATTTTCTTTTGATTTAAATTTATTTCTTTTACATCCTGACCAGGTTGCAGTTTCCTCTCCCTTCTCCTCCCAGTCTCTCTCCCTATCCCCTCTCTGTACCCACCCCTGAATCCACTCCTTTAGTTGAAACATCAATGACTTCTTTTTTATTAGTTTATTTATTTTACATCCTGATCTCAGCCTCCCATCCCTCTTCTCTTCCTACTCATTCCTCCCTCCCCTGTTCCCCACCACCAATCCACCCCTCTTCTGTATTCCCAAAGGGGCAGGCCTCCCATGGGCATCAGCAAAGCATGGCTTAACAAGCTGCTGTAAGACCAAGCACATCCCCAAGTATTCAGGCTGGACAAGGCAACCCAGCATGAGGAATAGGTTCCCAAGAGCCAGCCAAAGCACTAGTGACATCAGCCAAAGTACCAGGGATAGCCCCTGCTCCTCTTGCTGGAAGTCTCACAAATAAACCAAGCTACACAACTGTCATATATATGCAGAAGACCTAGGTCAATCTCATTCAGGCTGCCTGGTTGTTGGTTCAGATTCTGTGAGTTCCAGTGAGCCAGGGTAGCTGTTTTCTGTGTTTTATTACTGCAATATACCTAATCTCCCTGGCTCCTACAATTCCTCTTGCCTCTCTTCATCAGGACTTCCCAAGCTCCACCTAATGTTTGGCCATGTGTCTCTGAACCTGCTTCCATCAGTCATTGGATGAAGGCTCTCTGATGACAAATCGGGGTAGTCAGTCACCAATCCTATCACAGGGGATGGCCACTTCAGGCTATGCATCCACTGCTGTCAGGAGTTTTAGCTGGGGCCATCCTTGAAGACTCCATGGGAGTCTCCCTTGCATCAGGCTTCTACCCAACTCTGTAAAGCTTCCTTTTCCAGTCATCTTTCTCAGCTCTCTCCTGTCAGACCCTGCCAGACCTGTTGAACAGTTCTGAATAGGGGAGTGAGGATTGAGAAATAATAGATGGGAAAAATAGAGATGTAGAGACACAGGATAGTTCCAGGAGGGCTCTGAGTCAATACCATAGCAGCCCTGAGTTTATTTCTCACAGCCTTTTTTTTTTATACCCAAAGCAAGGGGGCAAAAGACCTCCTCCTCTCAAGGACATCACGGTTCAAGGTACAAACAAGTGTAAACATCTTAATTCTCCAGACATCTGGTAACCACACCTTTGGCCAAACATCCTGTTATTCAGCCTAAGAGAGAAAAGACAAGCTTGAACTTTCTGACCTTGAGTCAAGATGGGGTCACTGTGGGCTCCCACACTCTCCTCCTCTATCCATCCTCCAAACTGATCCCTTAACTTCCCATGCCTACTGGCCCCCAGTCCAACCAATGATCTCCTCTATTTTCTCTTCCCTGGGAGATCTATGCACCCCCCACCCCCACCCGGCACTCCTTGGTACCTAGCTTCTCTGGGTCTGTGGATTGTAGCATGATTATCCTTATTTTATAGATAATATACACTTTTGAGTAGGTACACACCATGTTTGTCTTTCTGGGTTGGGTTACCTCACTCTGGATGATTTTTTCCTAGTTCCATCCATTTGCCTTAAAATTTCCTGATGTCACTGTTTTTAACAGCTGAGTAGTACTCCATTGTGTAAAGGTACCACATTTTCTTTATCCATTCTTTGGTTGAGGGACATCTAGGTTGTTTCCAAGCTCTGGCTATTACAAATAAAGCTGCTATTAACATTGTTGAGCAAGTGGTATGATTGAGCATCCTCTGGATATATGCTCAAGATTGGTATGACTGAGTCTTGAGGGATATTGATTGACAATTTTCTGAAAAACCACCATATTGATTTTCAAAATAGCTGTACAAGTTTGCACTCCCAGCAGCAGGGGAGGAGAGTTCCCCTTGATCCACATCCTCTCCACTATAATCTGTCATTTGTGTTTTTGATCTTAGCCATTCTGACAGGTGTAAGATGGTATCTCAGAGTTGTTTTGATTTACATTTCCCTGGTGGCTAAAAATGCTGAACATTAAGTTTATTCAGCCATTTGAGATTCTTCTGTTGAGAATTCTATGTTTAGATCAGTACCCAATTTTTAAAATTCAATCATTTGGTTTGTTGATATCTAGTTTCTGAGTTCTTTATATATTTTGGAAATCAGCCCTCTGTCAGATTTGTGTTGGAGAAGATCTTTTCCCATTCTTTTTGTCTTATTGACCATGTCCTTTGCCTTACAGAAGCTTTTAAGTTTCATGAGGTCTATTTATTAATTGTCAGTCTTAGTGTCTGTGCTACTGGTGTTATATTTAGGAAGTGATCTCCTGTGCCAATGCATTCAAGGCTACTTCCCACTTTCTCTTTTATCAAGCTCAGTGTAACTGGATTTATGTTGAGGTCTTTGATCCACTTGGACTTGAGTTTTGTGCAGGGTGATAGATATGTATCTATATGCATTCTTCTACATGCCACCATCCAGTTAGGCCAGCACCATTTGTTGAAGATGTTTTCTTTTTTTCCATTGTATATTTCTGGCTTTTTTTTTGTGTGTGTGTGTGTGTAAAAAATCAGGTGTTCACAGGTGTGTGGATTTATGTTAGGGTCTTTGATTTGAGTCCATTGATCCATGTGTCTGTTTTTATGCCAATATCAAGCTATTTTTATTAATATAGTTCTATAGTAGAGCTTGAAGTCAGGGATGGTGATACCTCTGGAAGTTCTTCTATTGTTTAGGATTGTTTTAGCTATCCTAGGTTTTTGTTTTCCCATATGAAGTTGAGTATTGTTCTTTCAAGGTCTGTGAAGAATTGTTGGAATTGGGTGGGAATTGCATTGACTCTGTAGATTGCTTTTGGTTAGATGGCCATTTTTACCATGTTAATCCTACTGATCCATGGGCATGGGGAATCTTTCTATCTTCTAATATCTGCTCCAATTTCTTTTTTCAAAGACTTGAAATTCCTGTCTGCTATGGGATAGTGCTTTTGCACACTGGTTTAATAAAACAGTGATTGGCCAGTAGCAAGGCCGGAAGTATAGGTGGGATAAGCAGACAAGGAGAATTCTGGGAAAAGGAAGGCTGAGACAGGAGATGCCAGCAGCATGAAATGGCACACAGGTAAAGCCATGGAAAATTTGGTAGCATATAGATTAACAGAAATGGGCTGAGTTTAAGTGTAAGAGCTAGTCAGTATTAAGCCTGAGCTAATGGCCAAGCAGTTATAAATAATATTAAGCCTCTGTGTGATTATTTTATACAAGGCTATGGGACTGTGACAAGAGAATTGTCCTGACCTCAGGCCAGGTGGGACACAGAAAAACTTCCAGTTACATTTGTTATAAGGTCTTTCACTTGCTTGGTTACAGTTACCACAAGATACTTTATATTGTTAGTGGCTACTGAGAAAGGTATTGTTTTCCTGATTTCATCCCTAGCCCTTTTATCATTTGTATATGAGAGGGCCATTGATTTTTTTTTTTTAGTTAATCTTGTATGCAGCAGCTTACTGTCATCGCTTATGTATACTATTATGTCTTCTACAAACAGTGATAATTTGACTTCTTCTTTTTCAATTTGATCTTCTTTTGTTGTCTTATTGCTCAAAGCTAGAACTTTGAGTATTATACTGAATAAATATGGAGAGAGTGGACAGCCAAATCTTGTCCCTGATTTTAGTAAAATTGCTTTGAGTTTCTTTCCATTTAATTTTATCTATGGGGATTTATAAAAAATTCCTTTGGATATCCCAGTGTACATTCAGCTAGAAGATATAAATTCTTCCTTATAGTTGTTATCTACTTGTTAGTGATAGACCATTCCCTCCATTGCTGCTCCTCAGCATTCTCTCCCTTTCTTCCCAATAACAATTATTATTTCATGTTGCTTGAGGAAGGTAAAAGTAAATGACAAATTAAGATGAAACTTTGTGAAAGTGCTCAGGGGAGTCTGTCTTTCAATGGATTCTAAATAAATGTTAGCTGTTTAGATCCTAACTTTGTAGACAGCAATGGGAAAGGGTGTTCAGTTCTTTAAAAAAAAAACAAAAAAAGTTCTCTACCACACCATGAAATCTCTCAAATTTCCTGGGAACTGCATGAGTGATGTTACTTTTTAACTTCCTTTTCTTCCCCTGACAATATTTCCTAGTATACTGAAGCCATCTTGTGAAAGTGTGTCAATGGGGATATCTTTTATAGTTCAAACATAGTAGGAACTTACTAGCCATTGAGGACAACTGGCTTTTAAGAAAGGTGGGACAGGGTCATCCATGTATGCCTCCTAGGGTCTTTCCCTGTCAGCTACCCTCCATGGAGTTGTGGGTTGCAGTCTGGCCATCCCTTCCCTCCCATTTAGTATCCACTTATGAGTGAGTACATACTATGTTTGTCTGGGTTACCTCACTCAAAATGGTATTCTCTAGATCCATCCATTTGCCTGCAGATACATGGATGGACCCTGTGAAGGAGAAGTGGATGAGATCTACTTGAGTGGACTAGGTGTGTAGGGGGGGTGGCAGAGGGCGAGGAGTCGGGGATGAGAACATAGGGAAATGGGAGGGTCAAGCTGGAACAGGGACAGAGTGGGAGGGAAGGGAGGAAGATACCATGATAGATGAGGACATCATGGGAATAGGAAGAGGCAGGGTGCTGGGGAGGCTCTCAGGAATCCATAAGGTTGACCCCACCTTGGTCTGCTAGCAGTAGTCCAGAGGGTACCTGGACAGGTCTACTCTGGTGACCAGCCTAGCAAATAACCTAGCTGTCATCATAGAGCCTTTGTCCAGTGACTGATGGAAGAAGATACAGAGATCCACAACCAGGCACCAGGCTGAGCTTCAGGAATCCAATTGATAAGAGAGAGGAGAGATACTGTAGGCAAGGGATGGTGAGATCAGGTTGGGAGGACATGCAGAGATGATGGGCCACACTAGTGGAAGCCCATGAACTGTGGACTGGTGGCTGTGGAGCCCCCATGGGACTGGACTAGGACTAGGCCCTCTGGACATGGAAGAATGTTGTTTGGCTTGGACTGTTTGCGAGGCACCCAGGCAAGGGGATTGGGATCTGTCCCTGGTCTATGGGCAGGTTTCTGGAATCAGATACCTGTGGTGTGATACCTGGCGCAGCCTTGGTGCAGTGGGAAGGGGCTTGGACCTGCCCAGGCTCAGTGTGCTGGGCTTTGCTGACTCTGCATGAGAGACCTCAGTTTGGGGGATGTGGGGATGCAGGGTGGCTTGGGAAAGAGGGCTGAGGGTAGGAGGAGAGAGGGGGGGGATCTGTGGATAGCACGTGGAGTGAGTAGAAAATTTCTTAATAAAGAAAAATGGAAAAAAAAGAAAAGTGGGACAGATTATAAAGTACCTACTATGTTTGTAAGCTATTTTCCTATTATTGATTGGCCATGAGGAAATAGTGCTCATCTTGAGAAGCCAAGGAATTTACAGTGGCTTCTCAGACCTGGAGTCAGCCTTCAGTTGACAGCTGTGGGAAACAGAAGCCCTCATATCCACCACCTCAGGCAACTGATTATCTGGATGGTAGAACTTTTTGTAGTCAAGCTTCCAGGTAAGTTCAAGGTTTGGCTAACATCTTGTGAGAGCAAACAAAGGAGCTGATTAAGACACATCCAGGTTTCAGATCTATGAGCATTATTATATAAGCATCTCCTGATTCAAGCTAATCTCTTTGTGGCTATTTGTTATATAATACCGATTTTCTTCCTCTTTCAACATTAAAGTAGAATAAATGCTTCTAAGACAGTAGATTTTAATTTAAGCACCAATTTCTTCTTGGATTAGAATTTACCAACGTATACCAAAGCCATATTCAACCACTCAATGTCATTTCCTGAAAGAATGAGTTTGAATCAACTGCCTATTTGATGAGTGTGTTCTCTCTGATTTTTAGCTTCTTTAAGTACATTTGACCCATGTATCCTAATATAGGACTGTTTGACATAATCAAGAGATGATTAGCACAATATCAATTGAATAACAGACATTCAATGTATAATAACTTTTCTTTTCTTCTTTCGTTTTTTAAAGACAGGGTTTCTCTGTGTAGTTTTGGTGCCTGTCCTGGATCTCCCTCTGTAGACCAGGCTGGTCTTGAACTCACAGAGTTCCACCTGGCTCTGCCTCCCAAATGCTGGAATTAAAGGCAATGCCACCACAGCCCACCTTTTTTTTTTTTTTTTGAATAGCTTTTTAAAATTATATCTGGACTAACTGTATTGTGAAGATTTGTTGAATGCTCACACAGAAGCCAGAGTGAAAGCAGTAGCTATTGAAACATTCCTACAATTTTAAAAATATTTTCCTTAATGTGCTTTGTAAAAAAAAAATAGGCTTGAAGAGATTTGACCCACTGATGTTTAATACAATAGGACTATAAACATTATTGTTCAAAAGATTGGATTTTAGATGAAAAATAAAACTAAAGAGTATAAGCTGTTAAAGGTCCTACAGCATGTGCAAAGCAACCACAGATTAGAAGGAGAGTCCAAGCCTTGGTTGGAACTATGCTTAGCATCTGTTTAAAGGTTTACATTCATCTAGAAGATGAACCACTCTTTGCCTTCTGATGCTAGGTACTGCTTCAGACATGGAGAAACTGCACAGGTTCTGATGCTTTCTTTCTTTCTTTCTTTCTTTCTTTCTTTCTTTCTTTCTTTCTTTCTTTCTTTCTTTCTTTCTTTCTTTCTTTCTTTCTTGTTTTTCGAGACAGGGTTTCTTTGTGTAGCTTTGCCCCTTTCCTGGAACTCACTTGGAAGCCCAGGCTGGCCTTGAACTCACAGAGATCCACCTGCCTCTGCCTCCCAAGTGCTGGGATTAAAGGCATGCACCACCACTGCTGGGCGATTTTTTAATTTTTAACAATGTATGTGGCATAAGCTCCATTTATTGTACTTTACAAGAGGCAAAGAAATTTGATTTCTCCTCTGTATTTCCATCATTGACAATGTACCTAAAATAAACAACTTGTAACTTAGACATTTCAATTCATACTTTCAGAAATATTCATCTGTGGTTGCTTGGCTGTGTTGCTAAATGGGCCAATGATAGCACAATGTATTATGCCAGGAATGATGGCAGAGGAGACCTACTTACCTTTTGTGGTAGACAGGAAGCAAAGAGAAACACAGGAAGGGACTTGGTCCTAATATATCCTTCAAGGTCATGTTCCCAATCACTAACTTACTTCTAGCACTTCCCTCTCTGAAAGCATCTGCTACCTCATAATAGTGCCATCAGCCTTTCAAAACTAGGGCTTCTGGGGAATATTTAACATCAACCACATTCCAGAACAAGCCTCATGCTCAGGAGTAGTTGGCTAACACAAAACAGATGCCATATTTTTTGTTTCATTTGTGCTTTTTTTGGTTTTATTTTGTTTTTGTTTTTAAGAGACAGAAAGAACATAAACAGGTTGATAGGAGTAGATATGTTAGAGGAGCTGAGGGAAAGGAAAGAATATAATCAAATTATTATATATAAAAATTAAAACATTAATTTTGAAAAAGATTGAAAATGTAGCATGGTTCAATTATGAAATAGAGTTTTGAACTTTTTTTTTGTTTAAGTGATTTTTTTATTTGCCGAATAATACAGCTAAAGATCCATTCTTTTAGAAATATGGTACTGTATAACACATCCTATATCTACCTCTAGAATATTTCTTATGTATTCAGTTACTTCTTTCATTTCTCATAATTATGGGTCCTTATGCCACATGCTCTTCCAGGTTCTGGTGATACAGTAACGGTCTATAAAATGCTCTTTACCACAGGTTGTCTCACTTTCTTAGAATTTAAGTGCCATTTTCCAACAGTAGTTAAGAATGAATTTAAGGCCTTTAATTGGCTTTCAAATATCACCAAGGAAGGACATTTTAGTAGTATAGTGCAGGAGACAGTTCTGCAAATTGTTTCACTTACCTGAAAGTCAAAGTTGTGCATGATGATAGAGTAAAACTCAAACAAATACTAGCAAACAGTAAGTGCTGCATATGTACATATTTAATTGAGAATAATTACTACATTTGGCTATGCATGATTTCACTGCACATAATCAGCCTTGTGTTTTCCTCAAACACAAATATTTTCAAAACAAATATCCCACATGTTGATGCATGTCTAATAATGATTCTCATGCCCTTGCTCATTTTTGGTTATGAGACATGTGGACTTATTTAATTTCTTTTAAGAATACATGGAGCTTATAATTTAGTACCCATAAATGTGTAAACATACACTTCATATTGGCATGTATATATGTATTTATGAGCAGAAATACTGATATAAATATTTATTTCAGAGATGATGACTCAAGGGTGATGGGATTCAAGCAAGAATGAAAGATGTTATGGTAGTTGAGGTTTATATATAAAATGCCCGCTGTAGGTTAATTTTTCATTCCTTAGTCCCCAGCTTGTACTGCTATTTTGTGAAGTTGGACCTAGCTGGAAAGGGTCATATGGCAGGTTCTTAAAGGTACCTCTTCCCAGTCCCTTCCTGTACATCTTTCTTATCTTTCTTGAGGGGATTAACTTCTGCCATATGCTTCCACCATCTTTTTGTTTATTTGTTTGTTTGTTTTGAGTCAGGGTTTCTCTGTGTAGCTTTGGCGCCTTTCCTGGAACTCACCAGCTCGCCTTGAACTCACAGAGATCAGTCTGCCTCTGCCTCCCGTGTGCTGGGATTAAAGGCGTGCGCCACCTCTGCCCCACTTGCTTCCACCATCTTGATGTTTTGTCTCATCACAGACTGAGAACCAAAAGAACTAAGGCCCATGAGCAGAAACCTCTGAAGCCATAGCTCAAAATAAATAATTTGCCCCTTCCGTTACTTATGTCAGGTATTCAGTTACAGAAAGAAAAAAACCCGAAATTATTAGTAGAATTTATTCTGAGAACTACTTGCTACTTTTTCCTATTGTATATTCCCTGTTAGAAAATGATACTTCCTACTCCCTTGAGTCAGACTTGTCACTAGATTGTTTTTGGTCACTGTGACATGGTGAAAACAGTATGCACCACTTCCTGTCTGAAGCATTAAGACCTTTCGTGTAGTTTTGTGCCACTTTTTTCCAGTTCCCCAATCCTACACTTCTGTTAGTAGTTGTCCCTTAAGCACAGACAAGGATATTGTGATGGCTGCAACCAAGTCATGAATGATAAGTAATGTGAGCTAGAAAGAAACATTTGTTGCTTTGAGTCACTGGGACTTGTTTATGTTGTTGTTACTACAGCATAATTTAGCACAAGCTGGAAGATGCAGACAAATATAGTAACTAATTTTAAATACTTGTTACAGGCAAAGAATGAAGTCTCTTAATCTCACTCTTGTCTCATGATCTTCACAATCGTTTTATGTGTTATACTCACATCTCTGTTTCACAACTGAGAAAAATGCAGCTCATCAAATTTTCTCAGTTTTATCTAGTTAACAAGATATATGAAATATGGCTGGAAACATAAGTCTAGCTAATTTCCAAGTCTCACCCACAGTATCTTGCCACATGGAGCTTGAGAATTAGATGTCATATAGTACAATATGTTCTTTGTTCAGAAAAATAAACTCAGGCAATTGAAACCCGGAGTTCACAGTCCTACTGTTTGGATCAAAGCTGAAGCTGAAATTGTAAATCTCCTTGACTATAACTCTAACCAATGTACTCTTATTCCAATACTTATATATGTCATTGTATCTACACATATTTAGGTAAAATTATATCTTTGTATCTATGGAGCAGAAAAGACACATAAGTCCATTCTGTTTATATATCTATCAACTGTCTGTCTGTTTTTCTATCTATCTATCTATCTATCTATCTATCTATCTATCATCTGTCATCATCTATCATATTTGAGATTAGAACAATAAACCTGAAATTACAAAGTAACAAACTCTCTTATGTATCTTTACCAAAAGGATAGACTAGTACTGAGACAAAAAATGCAAGTGTTTTAAGTTATGATTCTGTCTGTTATGAAGACTCATTTTGGTGTATATGTGGTGAACTTGCATTTTATTGTTACTTACAATTCCTCTCTCTTTTTTTGGCATCTAAGAATATATATTGTACAATCTTGTTTCCAAGGTGACTTGACAAAATTTCATCTTTAGTTTCTTATTTACCTGACATTAAAATTACATATTTTCATACAATTAGAAGTGTTATACCATATCCATAGAAATAACATAGCTTTATTAAATATATATATATTTCTTAAGTCAAGAGTGTTTAAATAGAAGAAAAACATTTTAAAATAACCTTTCTATAAAATCATGCATCAGCAATCCTTGTAAATATATAAATGTACCATAAAGCCTATTAATAGGCATGTTGTTTACATATTTTTATCTCAATTATCTATGCCCATAGGGCTCATTCAATCAATTTTTCACTAAGTAGTTTTCAAAATATAATTACTCTTATGGGTAGGTCTATGAACAGCAGTGTCATTTATACTACATTCACTAATTGCACTTTGAAGCTATTATAATGAATTATACCAGTACATTCTTCAAGAAGATCAGTTAATGCTAATCATTTGTATCGCATATATCACTTAGAAGAGACCCATCCATAAAAGCCTTTCATTTACAGCCTCATTTCTTTTCAATTCTCTTGTAGTGCATGTTATAGCTGTAAACATACATCCCATGTGCTTCTGCTACATATTATCATGGTGATCTGTTTCTGAGTTAAGTATTGAAATTTGAAGACAGATCATATTCTATGGTAGTAGTAAATCTATCTAAACGCCACAAAAAATAAATTATTATGTAATAAGCACATGGTCAACTTTGTTTAAAGTAATTAAAGGCTGGTTTCTAGGTCATTGCTAAAATATTTGCTTAGTATGTGTGAAGTCCTAGGTTCAGTCCATATTACCATAATGTAAGTAAAGAATGACTACATAAAATGCATTATCTCCTACTCACCTCTCCTTCCTACTCTTTTTTGTTCTTTTTCTTACTGTTAAAGTGCTAGCTTTAGTTTTTAATGACTGCAACTGTAAATATAGACTTTGAATTTTACCTTTCAGTTTTGAAGAATAATCATGATATAGTTTTGCCACAAAGAAAACTCTTTTTTGGTGGTGGCAATGCTGTGTGTGTGTGTGTGTGTGTGTGTGTGTGTGTGTGTGTGTGTGTGTGTGTATGTGTTTATGTATATGTGTACTAGTTACACATAATAATACAAATGTAAGTATATATCGACATATGTGTATAATTCTTAAAACCTCTCACTTGCAACAAAAAACAAAGAATTTATTTTGGAAGAATATATATTGAAAGCACTCCCAAGGGTCTACAATGTAATAATGGCCACAGAGGATATAAATTATCTTCCTTTGGTATTGCTGTGCTAAATACCATGACTGAAAGATACTTGGGGAGGAGAGGGCTGATATGGGGCTTATGGTTCCAGAGGGATAAGAGTTTATCACCATCACATCCCAAACCCCAAGCAGCAAGCATAGAATCTTAGTCAGGGTTTCTAGTGCTGTGAAGAGACACCATGACCATGGCAACTCTTATAAAGGCAAACATTTAATTGGGTGGTTTACAGTTCAGAGGTTCAGTCCATTATGGTGGAACATGGCAGCATGCAGGCATATATGATGCTAGAGAAAGGCCTGAGAGTTTTGCATCTTGATATGTGGCTCCACCATGACATAATTCCTCCAACACAGCAATACCTACTTCAACAAAGCCACACCTCCTATGAGTGCCACTCCCTTTGGGTACCATTTTCTTTCAAACCACCAAACATATAAAACATACTGGGAAGGGAAGTAGCTTTTGAAACCTCAAAGCCAACCCCCAGTGATGCACTTCCTCCAGTAGGGCCTCATCACCTAAAGTGGCCCAAAGAGCCACCAACTCTAGATCAAATATTTAAGTGCCTGAGACTGAAGGATATTTCATTTCAACGATCATATAAATATATTGGATTTCTTAACTTTACTTTTTCTCAAATTACATCCTAACCAGCAGGTATAATGTAGTTGTAGTAACCTAGAAAAATGTAGGGTTTTATTTTAATGTGTAAAGGTCAGTAGCTCTGTAACTTAAATCTTCCCTGTCTCTTTTCTTCTGCTTAAGTTCCTCATCAAAGGTTACAATATATCTTTGGTGAAGGTGAAAAGGTACAAACTTCAGTTATTCATCTTCTCTGTGTAGGTAGGTTCTTTTGATGGGTAACCCTAAATGTATGGCAAAGCAAGGTATACTTTATTGAAGAAGCAAAACTTAAATACTTGATATTAATATAAGACTTCTTTGAGGCATTTTTTGAACTTTAACTCCTATTCAACACTGTATCTATCCTGTTATCAGTTCCCATCTCATTCCAATATTTTATTGCTTTACTTCAACCTGAAGATCTTTCCACTCTCTCACTGCTGTTCCCTAAGTTTTAGAGTGAAGTAGCTATGCCTCATGGTTGCTTAAAGTTTTATAACTTGGTTATCAGGTAAGTTTAGTCTAAAGTTTGTAAAATTACCTATTGAGTACAGAGCTCTATGCCAATATTTTAAGGGAAATGTCAAAAAGTACAAATTAATTCCACTATAAGCACAACAGTTAGAAATCAGAACAGTAACGAGTTTAGAGCAGAAATTAAAAAAACAAACACACACAAATGCAAAATACATGGTTGATTGTTTTTACAATTTGGCATCAAAGGAGAATTTTAGCAAAGGGAAAGTTTTTACTGATAGAAAGATTGGTTTTTCTGTCTTTTGTAATTTATTTGTGTGTATGTGTGTGTGTGTGTGTGTGTGTGTGTGTGTGTGTGTGTGTGTGTGTGTGTGTGGTGTATGTGTGTATGTGGTGTTTGAGGGTGTGTGTGTGTGTGTGTGTGTGTGTGTGTGTGTGTGTGTGTGTGTTACCTAGGAGGGCAGAAAAGGGTGTGGGATCAGCAGCTTAAATTATAGGTGGTTCTGAGCTGCCATGTGGGTGCTAAGAGCTGGTCCTCTTGAAGACCAGCAAATGTTCTTCACAGCTGAGCTACCTCTTTGGGCTTTCTCCTTTCATGGCTCTTTTCCCTGTCTCTGCTCTCTCTCTCTCTTCATTTGTTCTCAGGATAAGAGCAAACTCTTATTATAGAAGCACCAACATGCTCACAGTCCCTTATACTTACTAGTGGATATCTAGTTTAGTGTTCAAAATTTCAGAAGCTTTCATGTGGACAGAAGTTGTCTGTCAATGTTGACTTCTTGTCACATGATCATATGAAAATTACTGGCCATAGCACTTTTTAACTCTGAGAAGGAAGTAATTTAAACATTTTAAATATAGATAGGCTTGTTTAGCAGGCTTTTGTAGGAAAGATTCAACAACAATTCCACTATTATGCCATTTCTGTAATAATAGCACTTTTGTTACAAAACATCATCGTTATAGAAATGTTATTGTAAGAAACGCTCTGTTATTTAGAATTGCTTCATCAATGAAAGTGCTAAAAATGTCTTCTTAGAGGAAATTAGCACAAAAACTACTTGTTTTGTAATGAAAATTTTATTCCAGATCTTACTTAATTCTTCTGTAAAATTGTTCTCAAATTTTCTTTTGATGACTCTGAGGCCTGGTCCAGATGGCAACTAAGGACAGGAAATTGCTTGATAGACAGAAATCAGCTTGGTCAAATAGGCTGACTTCTTAGCTGTCAGCTTCTAGAAAGTCAAGCAAACTTCACTTCTTTGTGCTACTAAGTCTCAGATATTGTATATTTTGTCTTTCCAAACAAAAAATGTGTATGGCTTTCTGTAAGATATTCAGGCAACTGTGTTTTATTTAATTTGGATATTGTATCCATTAATGAAAACAATGACATACAGTGTAATTGTTAAAAATAATAAAGTTTAAGATATGTTTCACTGATAATTAAACAGTTGTCAAAGTAAATCTTAGTAACCTTTATGTTGTAGACAGGAAGTATGAATTGAGGGAAATGGGTATTTTTATGAATAGTGTGCTTCTAAAATATATCTTTTGTCTTTTGATATTGAAGCCACATGGGCTTAAATAAATTAATGCTAGCCATTTTTATAAAGTCACTTACAGCGCTTATTTATAACAAGAGTTCTCTAACAATCAACATATCAGATAAAAATCACGGGATCTTATGTTTTAAGAAATCTTAGTGATTATGCAACTGGCTTTCATATGTGTTTAAATGAAATTCAAAATAAGATTCAAAACATCTCACTGTGCTTTCTGGACCTGCTTTGTCATTATTATACAATTGAGTGACTTTCAGAGATCATACACTGTCTGACTATAATAACTCTCCCTCCTAGTTAAGTTTAGTGTGTGGTCACCATGCACCAAGTAAGGCACCTGCCAGAATAGGATGATTGATGGTTCAGAAAAACACATAGAGATGTGTGTGTGTGTGTGTGTGTGTGTGTGTGTGTGTGTGTGTGTGTGTGATGAGCCTGGGATATGATTTCTAATTGACCCATTTAAGTTTGTTTTAAAAATCAAAGTTATGTAAATAGATGAACAAGTACTTTCACAAATTAATTAGAGTCATGGTATAAGGCATTCTTAAGCACCAATCCTAAGAAAAGATTCTTAAATTCCTTGGCCAAGTTTGATGAGCCACCTAGTGTCTGAAACGTCTGTAGCAGGTGGGCTGAGCAAGCAGCAACACATCAGAAACATCTTTAAGCAGAAGGAATCCCTGCACTGAGGGGCCAGTCCATTTTGAAAGAAAAACCTTCCTTACTGAGAGCTTTGTTTTCAGTTTTACATGTTCTACATTATCTTCTTTAGATTAATACCAAGCAGATCTTTATTTTATTCTAGCATTGATCATTTGTTAATTCAGCTTTAATGTCCCTTCATGATAAAAGTCCTGGGGAGACTATATATACAAGGGTCATCCAAAACATCTTCCTACATGGAGAGAAGCTCAATGTATTTCTACTAAAATCAGGAACAAGACAAGAATGTCCACTATCTCTTCACCTATTCAATACACTGCTTGGAATCTTAGCTAGAACAGTAAGACAACTGGAGGAGAACAAGGGGACACGAACAGGCAACGGAGAGGCCAACCTATCTTTATTTGCAGATGATGTGATTTTATACATAAATGATCATAAAAACTGTACTGGGAATCTTTTATTCGTGGTAAGCCCTTTCAGTAAATTAGCAGGATATAAAATAAACACAGAAAAATCACTATCATCTGTCTGAAGACTCAATATCTTTACTCCATTCTACCATGCTTCATTTACTTCAGGTTTGTTTTCAATTGTTGGGTTTTTCTTCTAAACAAGCTACATAAGCCAAGGAGACACTTAAAATGGTTCTAAATACAGACCAAAATGTGACTTGACTTCACAGAATATAATGACTATCCATTTCAACATTTGAAAATCTTTAAAATTTACTAACAATAAGGTATAATTAATTATGTTATCCATTCTACTTGAGACTATTGATATAAAATTTGTTTCTTCCCAAAGAGTTGTATATTTTCCTATGCCATGCTATTTCAGGCCTTTGGGACTAGGGAATGCACAATGGATAGAACTTAAGACAAATTCACATACTCAGACTTACCCTACTGTAGCCTGTAATTTCTATTTGCTTCTGAAATCTATCATATTTTTATGTAGCATTGCAATACAAAAATATGTGATAAAAATTTCACTTTATTCAAGGAAACTCTGAAAGCTTAATATGAAATCAGTGATTTGACCATTTGGTTGCCAACATTTTGCCCTTAGGTACACTGTTGCTACTATGTTTTTGGCATTTTTCTCTTTACTAATTTTATTAATTATAAAATATATTTATTAAATTCTTGTTATTTTCTAACATATTTACAAACTGACATTTTTGGCCTGCTTTTTCAGTTATAACATTACAAAAGTATTTAGTTTCTTTGTTTTGTTGAATTTAAAATAATGGTAGATGATGAATTTTCGTAGTTCTGTACAATGGCTTGCTAATGCAACCAAGGAAATATAGGAATGAACATTTATTTAATACATTTATTGCAATCTGTTTTGTTCTTCAGCTCTGTGTGCCCTTGCATGTATCAGTATCTCAGGTGTTATTCTTCCACTAATTAGTCTTATTAGATACTGATATATGACCCAGAAAGTATGGATTAGTCATGGTTCTCTAGACAGATAAATGATATATTTATGGCTTGTAGGCTGTTGTCCAGATCATCCAACAAAGGCTGTCTGTGAAAGGAAGGTCCAAGAATCTAGTAGTTGTTTAGTCCACAAAGCTGGATGTCCCATCTCTTCTTTTGTATAGGTTGGCATCCCAACGAAGTAGACTTTAATGCCAGTGAAGAAATGGACATGCTAGGGAGAGCGAGAGCAGGCGGGCAAAGGGGGAAAGAGTGCTTCCTTCTTCCACGTTTTTCATATAGGCGGCCAGTAGAAAGTGTTGTCTAGATTAAAGGTGGTCTTCTCACCTCAAAAGATCTGCACTGAAGGTTTATTTTTCCACATTAAAGACCTGGATCAGAAGTGGGTTTTCCCACTCAAATGATTTAATTAAGGAAAAATCCCCAATAGGTGTGCCCAGTCCTTTGGATTAGTTAATTCCAGATGCAGTCAATGTGACAAGCAAGAATAGCCATCACACTGTATGTATTACTTTATATGATGACACTGAACTCCCCTATAAATTATCACATCCATATCCTATAAACAGACTTACATAGGATTGAATGGCCTAAGAAGGCAATAAAAAGTAATGCTGCTAGAGATATATGTTACAGGCAAGATAAATCAAATAGTGATTTTAAAAGCCATTCTGACCAAAACAGATAAAGGAATGAAATAAGGAGAGCATGACTATCTAGAAATTTTGGACTGATTTTGCAAGCCTAGAGAAATCAATACACAGGGATGTATTAATGGGTTAGTACAGAGATAACGGGCTCTCCGTGCTGTCAGTTTTAACTCTAACCATGCATGCTTTGGCATGAATAAGATGAATTGATCTGAAGTTCTTCAAATATAGAAATAAAATTAAGAAACATTTTCCCTATTTTAATGAGTTTTTTGAGATTCTCATACACCATATCCCACCCCCTTTTCCTGCCCATCTAACTTTTTTTTTGTTGTTCGATCCTTCTCAAATAGTGTCAGTCACTGATGACTAAGCATCAAACACATGGGCCTACAGGGCTAATCTCATTCAAACTACACACTCATCAAATCCAGTTTGTTCTTTCCATAAACTTGGATGTTTAGCCTTCCACTGGAACAGGTTCCACCTACCAAAGTTCATCGTCTAATGACAACTCAGTAGTTTCCAAGATGGAAGTGGAACTTTACTGCCACCTTCTTTCTCCATGCTCATATTTCATGTCTCTCAAACTTGCACACATGTTTCTGTACCAACTGCTGTAACTGTCCTGCTGTCTAGAGAATAGTTTCCCTGTAGTCATCCACCACCTCTGGCTATTACAGTCTTTCTGTCCACTTTTCCATAGTGATCATTGAGATTGGGAGGATGTGGTGTGTTATAGATGCCCTGTTCAAGGCTGAAAACTCTGTGGTTTCATATTCTCGACACACTGCAAAGTTGTAGATCTCTGTGTTAACTGCCATCTATTGTCAAAAGAAGCTTCTATGATGAGGGTTGAGAGATGCCCTAATTGATGAGTGATTAGGAATCAATTCAGTAATATGTTCATTTTGTGAAATAATAGTAGTGGGTTCTCCTTTAGAGTCTATGACCTGTCAGACAACAGATTCTTGGCCTGATGGTTCAAGATATGGTTTTTATTTCATGGGGCAGTCCTTAAATGCAATTAGGAAGTGATTGGTTGCTCTCATAATATAGATGCCACTATTATACCAGTGGTCATCTCTTGCCAAGCTGGTCAGCACTATAGCTCACACCATTCACAATAGTAAGGACTGTTGGTTATTTTTCTCCTCTGGTAGTATGTATAACATTTTCTAGCACTATGAAAGGTAGCTAGTAGGGATGAAACTTTTGGGTGAGTACCACCTTTATTTCTTCATGTTCTATCACTCGTGTGGTGTCTTCACTAATATGGTCTTCCTGTCAAGTTCTGGAGGGAAACCAAGAGCACTGGTGATAACCTTAATGATAGGGGTGGAATCTCAATAGTAGTGCAAAATGGATAGCTGCTATGTCAATCATTATGTAAGTTCCTCAAGGAAGTCTGCCACAGGGAAAAGCATACCAATTTGTTTCCAGTGCCAACGAGTCAACCTTGAAAACATACATACAAGTAACATTATACAGACTGAAGTGTTTATATTTAAGTGTTCATATATATATATATATATATATATATATATGAAATAATTTATGGGAAACAGAGGCCATGAATTTGAAGAAGAGTGGAGAAGGACCTATAGTAGGATTTGGAGGGAGGAATGAGGAATGGGAAGGAAAAATTGTTGTAATTATGTTATAATCTTAAAAAACAAACAATAAAAATAAATGAAAAATGCTAGAAATAAATCTACTACATGATCCACATATATCACCCACGGGCACATCCCCAAAGGACTCTATATTTCACCTATTAGATGATAATTTACTTGCTCATACATATTCTTTGCTGCTCACTCACAGTAGCAGGATGAAAATATCTTAGATGTTTATCAACTAATGAATGAATAATGAAAATGTGCTATATATGCACAATGGAGTATTACTCAGCTGTTAAGAAAATCAAATTATAAAATCCATAGGTAAATAAATAGAGCTGGAAAAAATCATTCTGAGTAAGGTATCCAAGCTTCAGAAAGATAAATGCCTCATGTTTTATCTCATTTATGGGTGTTAGCTGTGAATCTTTAGATAGGTGTGTTTCATTTGGAATATTCATGGAGGGATTGGACTGGTAGTGTGGCGGACTTTTACTGAAAGAAAGATAAAACACATTGGTAAAAATAGAGGAGGGCACAGAAGAGGGGGATATTGAAAGGAAAACCAACATTAAAGACCTTTGGAAAAAGTCATGGAAACATATTACTGTATAAACTTACTAACACACACACACACACACACACACACACACACACACACACACACACACACACACACACAGAGAGAGAGAGAGAGAGAGAGAGAGAGAGAGAGAGAGAGAGAGAGAGGTGGGAGGCATGGGAGAGGTGGGAGGCATGGAATTACTCTATAATGGAGTAAGAAAGTCCTTACAGAGTAAAAATGTAAGAAATGTTAAAGTGCATAGCTCAGGCGCTCAAAAGGCCAGTGATAGGACATAAGGTGTCAAAGAAACAAACATTCTTGTTCTTATTTTGACAGTAGCTGTAGGACTTTTTGCAGTTTGGGAAATTGGTTATGAGTACATTCAGCTTCATAATCTCTACATTCCATAGGAATTTGGTCTTTTAATAATCTTATATATTATAATCTTGCCTAAGGATTAAATATGGTTTCTTTTGTTGATTTCTAATTGCTACCAGGCATAATTAAATAAAAAAAATACTTGTTTGTTCTTTGCAAAATCCCACAAATTCAAAGTATAGAGATACTTATTGAATATTTTCTTTAAATGTAGTTGATTTAGGGATGTGACAATGGAGTTTAATTATTTCAATACATTTGGTCCAGAAAATCCCAGTCTACAGAATAGTTACATAATTTACCTACAGATTTTTTTGGCTAATTTAAAATATGCTATAATCCAGGCTTAAACAAAAACATGGGAATGAAGAAACTGTTACAACCAAGAATATGCAATAACAACTGTTTGTCAGGGGAAGATTTGCTTACTCTTTTCCACTGAGGCTGTGGTAGAATTTGGTGGATTGACTTTGGGCATTAGAGAAGATAGAAGTTCCTATGTTGGTTTCCTTAGTTATTGGTATTTCACTTTGCCTGAAATCTGTCTTTAAACAGCTTATAATTTCCCCTAGATCAAGACAGTGTAACTATTTTAAATTTGAAAATGCAAGATATTTCTGTTCATTCCCCTCAGCTTGGATTTACAACCCTACCTGCTACTTACTAGATTTCTGATGTTGGATAAATTACTTGACACTCTTAGATTTAGTCTTATCACCTGTAAGATAGGGAAAATAATATTAACTTAGAGAATAAGCTATGAACTAGTAAAATTATAGTCACCATACCTTCTTTCTTTTCATCTCTTGCTTTATCCTTTCCTCCCTCCCTTCCATTGTCTTTCCTTCTCTCCCTTTCTTTCTTGCCCTTCCCTTCCTTCCTTCTTCTCTTCTTTCTTTTTATTCTTCCTTCTTCCCTCCCTCATTCCTTTGTTTTTTCCTTCGTCTCACCTCTTTATTCATTCCCTCTCTGTTCTTTGCTTTTTCTAATGTGCCATTCTCCTAGTCCAATTATGATTTTGTAGGTATAGACTAGTGTGCATACTTTCATATTTGAATATTTACTTTTATTATATCAACTCCGAAGTTCAATTCCAAATTTATACAGCCCATTTTTTGTGCTGAGACATTTTGATATATACTATGATTCTGCGATTAAATTAAGACAGTGTTGGTTGGATAAAAAACCTGAAGTCTAAATAAAATTGTAATTGTGACACATTCCATTTATAATAGGAAATGCTATAATCCTCATAAGCAGTGTGATCAACCTGGGTGGGTGTGAATGTTATCTGCACAGAAAGCAGTTCAGCTTTTCTGGACAGAACCGGGGCTGAGTAAGTGTCTATCAAGACCTGCCATGTTTACAGACCTACAAGAATCTGTGTGGCTCTAAAACACAGGATATGGACCCCTGAAGAAAGGAGCAAGCATGCACAAGTGACAGAGCTCATCTGTTGGACAACATTGCACACTACACTTAGAGGTCATTACTTTATAATAGCTCATTATAGTTTGAATTTTAAACACCCTTAGAACACACATTATATCTTTGTGTTCCTTTGTCATGTTTTCTCTCTAGAGGAGAATCCCTGGATGTGGCTCTCAAATGTGAGTGTGTGTTAGAATCTCCTAGGTTGTTGGAGACATAGAAATCTTGAGCCCATTCCTAGAGATTTTGACTAAGCTGTTGTAGGGTCTGGGGGAGGTAGGTACAGTGAGTGCCCTAGGCAGTTCAACTTTTCTGTTGAACAGTTTTCTCCTTTTGGAGTTTTATCATTTGTTCTTCTTTCTATCTGCCTGAAACCACATGTTACTTGGGAGATCTTACAGCAAAGTCACATCATATAACAAAATTCAGGCCCTGAGCAATGTAAATTAGATTAAGGAGTTATGGAGTTATGTCTAACAGGGGAAAGTGTAGACTCTGATTGCAAAAGTTAGAAGTGAGATAGTAAGTAGAATAATTTTTAATATTACTTTCTGAAGAAACAAACTTTTACTCGTGATTAAGCCCTAACAGATATTTCTCACTGGAGAGTGTTTTAGAGAGTGGGTTTTGAAGAGGACTTCTGCATGCATAAATCCTTTCATGTTTTTTCCCCTAGTCATTTTCAGTAGAGTTACTAGGTAAAAGGGTTGAAACACTTTCTGAAAGGTTTTATATTGATATAGAACACCACTAGTAAGAAAGTAACAGCCACTACAACCACAGCAGTGATGGAAGAATCTAGCTGTACTAACCAGCACAAACCAGTCTCATAAAAAGTATCTTCCTCCTTACATCATCTGGCATAAGTTCTTACTTTACCAATGACCAATGCTAATATTAATAAAATAACAAAACTGGCAGTTCAAAACTAAAAATGCTCATGGTTTGTGGTGGGTATTGTGTTCCCTGAAACATTGTGTGTTCCAGAAATAAACATATATGGGGTCAGAGAACAGAGAGCCACTAGAACAAAGCCAAAAATGGTGGCTAGAAATTGAGAAGTGTAAGCCATAACAGAAGTTGGGCGGTGGTGGTGCACGCCTTTAATCCCAGCACTTGGGAGGCAGAGCCAGGTGGATCCCTATGTGTTCAAGGCCACTTTAGAAACAGCTAAGCATGGTGACCCACGCCTTTAATCCCAGAA
This sequence comes from Onychomys torridus, assembly GCF_903995425.1. Taxonomy (NCBI): domain Eukaryota; kingdom Metazoa; phylum Chordata; class Mammalia; order Rodentia; family Cricetidae; genus Onychomys; species Onychomys torridus. Next base: position 46,471,248 of record NC_050444.1, on the reverse strand, counting down.
ACCCAACCTTTAATCCCAGGGAGTGGGGGCAGAAAGAGAAAAGTATATAAGGCGTGAAGACCAGGAATTAAAGGAGAAAAAAGCATGCAGTTAGTTAAGCATTTGGTTGGCTAAGCGTTCAGGCTTTGGAGCAACACAGCAGCTGAGATTCATGTGGAGGAGGACTCAGAAGCTTCCAGCCTGAGGAAAAAGGATCACCTGAGGAACTAGCAAGGTGAGATAGCTGTGGCTTGTTCTGCTTCTCTGATCTTCCAGCATTCACCCCAATAACTAGCCTCGGGTTTGTAAGGAAACATATGAACGGAACTTTCTGTGTTTTTTTGTTTTTTTTTTTTTTTTTTTTTTTAAGTGTGTGTGTGTGGTTTTTTTTTTTAATTTTTTTTTTTTTTTTTTTTTTTTTAGGGTTGAGCACTTGGGATTATGTAATCATTTACAGTCAGTGCTCATCTCTGGGGAAGACCAGTTCTCTCCTAGCAGTTTTTCATTATCTGTAGCTCTTCTTTTAGTGATGGGGTCCAGTATAATTCCCCCAATCCACATTGGAATGCCAGCTGGTATTATTTATTATTCAGGTCCTGTTTAAGCAGCTTTCATGGAAGTAGCTTCCCTGACGTATCTAGAAGACACAGTCTTGCAACAGACTTCATAGACATCTGGCTCTCAGAATATTCTGCCTCCTCTTCTGCCATGTTCCCTGAGCCTTAGGTATCAGGGTTGTGCTATAGACAGATCAGTTTGGGCTGGGCTTCCACAGTCACTTGTTCTCTGCATTTTGAGTAATTGTGGATCTTTCATTTGCTTTGAAAAATAAACTTTTATGATAAGAGGTGAGAGTGATATTTTGCTGTGGGTATAAGGGTATGTGTTTAAAATGCAGTTAGGGACTGTATTGGTTTAGGAAAGTGACAGTAGTAGGTTCTCCCCTAAGATCTACTGCTTCATTAGATGGTTATAATACAGGGCATGAACCAACTCTCTCATGTTCCCTGGGCCTTAAGTCTAATTATATAGCGGTCGGTTACCACCAAGTTATAACTACAGTTGTTGCTGGGTATGACCACTGGATAATTTCCTCCCATGGCAGATATGTATTCCAGTCCTCAGAGAGAAGGGTTTTGGGAAAAATTTAGTGTGATTTCTCTGCACACTGTGTCTGAAGTGTTTGATATTTTCAACAATAGGGTCTTGCCTTCAACTTCTGGTATACAACCAGGGGCAACAGCAATAACCATTATTTGGGGAGTTTCTTGGTACTCCCCTGACCTACAACTTGAAAGAAATTTCTCATGTCTGTTACGTGTGTGTGTGTGTGTGTGTGTGTGTGTGAGTGAGAGAGAGAGAGAGAGAGAGAGAGAGAGAGAGAGAGAGAGAGAGAGAGATGGTCTATGGCTCTTGGGGGGCCATTATCACCCCAAGTATTTTAATTTCATTCAAACTTTATGTATACACATACACATATGTGCTATTTGTTTTTTTAGGCAGATATAAAATAATGTGGTTCTTCATGGCTTTTCTAGTATCCTTACTGTTGTGCATCCTTTCTCTCCCCCTCTTTTCTTCTTTATTGACATCCTCTGGCCCTGCAATTAAACCTGTCCCCATTTTCCCCATTTTCCCTCTCAAATCACCTGTGCTCTATAGTCCCCTCATGAGTACTCCACTTCCCCCCATGTGTCCTCTTTTTACACCCTGATGTCTTTGTTTACTTCATGTTATATTCTCACATCTAAGGATTTGCAATTAAGAACTGCAGATGAGAGAGAACACATAGTTTTTGTATGGGTTACCTCAGTCAATATAATATAAATGGAAGTTTCATCCATTCACCTGCAAAGTTTATGATTTCATTTTTCACTGCAGCTGGATAGAATTCAGCTGTGTGTATATACCATATTTTCATTATCCATTTTTTAGTTGGAGGATATTAGGCTATTTCCATTTCTTAGCCATTGTAAATAGAGCAGCAATTATTGTTGAGCTATTGTGGAGAAGGATATCAAGTCCTTTGGGCATATGCCAAGGAGTGGTATAGCTTAGTATTTATGTTGAGCTTTTAAGTAATTATCCACACTGATTTTTCAGACTAGTTGCACTAGTTTGCAATTCTAATACATCAACAAACCCCCAAACCCCTGAAAACCAATGAAACAAAATACCCCCTCAAAGTGTAACAACCACCAGACTGTAACCTCATAAAAGCACCTAAAAAACCATGGAGTACAATTGTATGTTTGTCAACTGTGCCTGAGCATGAGGCTTGTCCTGGAGTATTTAATATACCAAGTGTTAGTCTATTGGAGGAAACTGATTTCTCTTTCCCAGAGGTATAAGTGACAGTTTAGTTGTTAACCTTTACCCTAGTGGCTAGGTTTTAATTTTATTCATTCATCATTAAAAAAACAATAAAATATAATCATGAGATAAAACAAAAGCTAACACATTGGTGTTGGAAAAGACAAACCAACAGAAGGAAAAGATCCCAAGAGAAAGTACAAGAAGCAGAGTATAAGAAAACTCATTTGTTTACACACTTAGGAATCGCATGAAAATTCTAAATTGGAAACCATACTGTAAGTTCAGAGGTCCTGGTGCAGACCAGTGTAGGTCCTCTGCATGCTACTTCAGTCCTTGTGAGTTCATATGAGCTTTGCTCATGTTGACTCAGAAGGCCTTGGTCCCTCCTATTTTAACACTTTTTTCTGCCTCCTCTTCCTCATCATTCCCTAAGCTGTGGGGGGGGGGGCAGGATTTGATGGAGACATCACATTTATGGTTGAGTGTTTCAAGGTGCCTCTCTCTGTTTCTCTCTTTATCACTCTATCCCTCTATATATACCTGGATGTTGGTCTCTGTATTTGTTTCCATCTGCTAAAAGAGAAAGCTTCTCTGATGATGGTTGAACAAGGCATTGATTTATGAGTAAAGCAGAATATAATTAGGAGTCATTTTATTACTACATTTATTTTTTTAATTTTTAGACCAGTATTATTTGCTTTTACCTAAGGTCCCTGGGCTATCTAGTCTTAGGTAATTGGTCACCCAAGCAGTGTCAGGGATATGTTCCATCTAGTGGAGAGTTGGCCTTAAGTCAGATGAGTTACTAGTTGGTTACTCCCACAAGCTCTGTGCCACTGTTGCCCTACCATATCTTGCAAGCAGTACACCATTTCAGATAAAGGCTTTGTGGCTGTCTTTGTGTTTATGCTTCTCCACTGAAAGCCTTCAGACACTGAAACATAGGGTTGAGGACTCTATGTAGGCACTGGCTTGACATCTCCATCTTCAGTGAGTTGTGTAGGTGTTGTCTTTAGGAATGGGACTTTACTGTCAGTTTGTGGAGAACAGCCTGTAGTCTTGGCAATAGCCTGGACTGTATGAGGCTTCCCATGGGTCCCCTCTGGCAAAAAAACTCAATTAGATGTAACCCAGTCCTAGTACTTGAAGCTTCATTTGGTGACAGGGGATGTCCAGTTGGGACTCTATCTTCCTTCATTTGGTAATTTCATTTATGTTGCTTACATATATGTGTATACTTTATGAAGCTTCTACTGTGTTAGCTTTCCATAGTCCCCCTCAGACATTCCTTAATTTTAATTGTGTCTTCTTGTATTCTCTCTCACATCTCCCTCTAACCTCCCCTCCACACCCGATCCTTCTATTTCAGCATCCTCCATCTCTCCATAGATATCTATTCTATTTTCCTTTCCTAATGGGATCTTTCTGTTCTCTTCACTCCCTTACTCTGTGGCTCTTGGTTATCCTGTACTTCACAGATAATACCCACATATAAGCAAATACATATCAAATTCATCTTTCTGAGTCTGAGATACCTTATTAAGAATGTTTTTTTTCTAGTTCTATCCATTTGCCTTCAAAATTCACAGTGTCATTTTTTTTTTAAACAGCTGAGTAATACTCCATTGTGTAAATGTACCACATTTTTTAAATCCATTCTTTGTTGAGGGATATCTAGGTTGTTTTCAATTTCTGGCTATTATTAATAGACCAACAATAAACATTTTGAGCAAGTGTCTCTGTGGCAGGATAAATGGGACCTCATGAAACTTAGAAGCTTCTGCATTGCAAAATATGCCATAATTTGGACAGAGCAGCAGCCTAGAGAATGGGAAATGATTTTAAGCATCTACACATCTGATAGAGTGCTAATATTTAAAATATATAAAGACCTCAAGAAACTAGGTATTAAGAAAACAAATAATCAAATTAAAAACAGAATACAGATGTAAACAGATAATTCTCAATAGAGGAAACTCAAATGGCTAAGAAACAAAGAAATGTTTAACATCTTTAGCCATCAGGGAAATGCAAATCAGAACTATTTGAGATTCCATCTTACACCTGTCAGAATTGCTAAGATCAATAAAACCAGTGATAGCTCATGCTTTTGCAGATGTCGACTAAGAGGAACACTCATCCATTGCTGTTGGGAGTATAAACTTGTATAGCTACTATGAAAATCAGTTTGGCAATTCCTCACGAGGTTGGGGATTGATCTACTTCAAGATCGAGCTATATCACTCTTGGGCATATACTTAAAGGATGTTTCATCCTGTAATAGCCCATTTTTAATTGGCTCTTTTGTTTCCTTAATTTTTAGTTTTTGAATTCATATATTCTGGATATTATCTTTCTGTCAGATGTAGAGCTGAAAAATATTCTCTCCCATTCTGTGGCCTTCTTTTCACTTGATTGGTTGCTTCTTTAGCTATACTGAATCTTTTTAGTTTGATGAGGTCTCACTTGTCATTTACTGTCCTTAACTCTTGAGCAAATGGGGGTCCTAATCAGAAAGTCCTTTCCAATACCTGTATTGTGTAGGGTACTGCCTATGTTTCCTTCTAGCAGTTTCAGTGTTACAAGCTTCCTACTGAAGTCTTTGATCCATTAGAAGTTAATTCTAGGGCAGGTTAATAAATAGGGTCTAACTTCATTCTTCTACAGTTTAACCAGCAGTATTTGTTGAAGACAGTAATCCCTCTTCAGTGTATAATTTTGGCCTTTTTGTTGACTATCAGATGGCTGTAGTTAAATGTACTCTGGTTTTCTTCTCTTCTTTTGGTCCATTGGTCTGTAGGTCTTTGTTCTGTCAGTATGCTAAATTTATACTATTTCCTAAATATTGGAGTAGGATTTTAAATTATGTAAGAATTTAAAAACCTATTTGTTATATGTGGCACATTATTGACTATGCTTTTATATGTGCTCTAGCTCTATCCAAAACATTTAATGGCAGAGATTGTTATGAGTAGGGAATCTCCCTATGACATGGAAATCCACATATATGTTGTAATCTAACCAACTGATTGGAATTTTAAAATCATTTTTTGGTTGCTCAATACTCTCTTGCTGTATTACTCTATTGTTCTCTCTCCTCATGTCTCTCTGTATACTGATATCAAACCCAGGGCATTGTACATGTGAGACAAGTGCTTTATGGTTGAATTATATTCCAAATCTTTGTAATTAGAATTAGCTTTAATGGTAAGGATGTGTGCCACTTCCATTTTGATAAAAAAAATGTACCATAAAAATTGGATTCATCTCTAGTTATTTCAGAGTTTATAGTTGTTTTTATTCTCTGGGCCAGTATCACTTTATTTTTACTGTTTTATTCTTTTTAAATATTTTATTGGTTTATAGAAGTTACACATGAAAAGGTTTTCATTGTGACTATTTTACACACACACACACACACACACACACACACATACATATACACATACGTACACGTACATACACACACATACTAGTTTATCATACTCACCACATCATTTCCTTCTATTTTCTTCCCTTTCTTCTCCCCTTTCCTCCAACCTTCACCCCAAATAGATCTCCTCGTAGTATAAGTGCCATTTTTGTATTAAGCAAATTACATAGTTTTTTTCCATCTGACACTCTGAAAAATAGCCAGTGTTTTTAACAGAGAGCAAAACACACATTTTGGATATTATTCTGGAGAGTAATATATTCTGTATATTAATCCATGGTTAAATAAAAAAATCTGTAAAGATTTCTTCCATTCTGTAGGCTGCGTCTTCATTTGCTTAATTATTTTCTTTGCTACTCTAAGCTTTTCAGTTTCATATAATCCCATTTGTCAGTTTAGGTTAGGGTTTCTTGAGCAGTTTTAGTCATATTCAGGAATTCATTGCCTTGTCTAGGTCTTGAAGTGTTTCAAATATGCTTCTCTTTAATAATTTCCAATTTTCAGGACTCAAAAACTAGACTCTTTGATCTATGTTTATATTGATTTTTTTCGATCTATGGAATTTGAATATTGAATTTTTTCGTTGTACTCTAGTTTCAGAGTTTTTACATATCATTATCCCACTTTCTCACCACACGTTGTAAGAGTATAGTCTTTTTTTCTATGTGTTTTTGAAACTTTGTTTTAATAATTAGAAGACTGTATCTTTGTTAATTTGTTTCTGGGTCTTTCTTCCTACATCTATGAAATGATCATAAAATTTTTATCCTGTCTCTATTTATTACATTTTTACTTACTATTTATTATATTTATAATAAGAAATACATTATTACTGTACTTATTATATTTATTAATTTGCATATGTTGAACCATCATAACATACATGGTATTAATTCAACTTGATCAAGGTGTATATTTTTAATGCGATATGTGATACTGTCTTTGGTTTGCAAGGAATTTTTTTCATGTATTTTCTTTTTTAAAAAATTTTATTTATTAAGAAATTTTCTGTACATTTTACATACCAATCACAGATCCCCTCCCCTCCCTCCTCCCACCCCTTCTAACCTTCTCTGTCAGTCATCCCACTTCCCATCCTTTACCTCCTCCAAGGCAAGACCTCCTGTGGGGAGTCAACAGAGTTTGATGCACACTCAGCTGAGGCAGGTCCAAGCCCCTCCACCATTGCAAGGGTTTTGTTGTGGGCTTTTAAATCCATGTTCATCAAGGAAGTTCATTTATAGTTTTTTTTTTTTTTTTTTAATTTTTGTGTGTGTGCTCTTGTTTTGGTAATACTGGAATCGTGGAATAAGTTTAGAAATGTTCTTTCTTCTTCTGTTTTGTATAAGAGTTTGAGGAATGTTCATATTATACCTTCTTTAAAAGTCTGCTAGAAGTTGCCAGTAAGTATATCAAGTTCAAGGGCTTGCTTTTTTGGGGCTGTGTAGGTGGGAGGTTGCTTATTTTTGCTTCCACCTCCCTTTTTACTGTAGGTATGCTTAGGTTTTCTTTCTTTCTTTCTCTTGGTTTATTTTCAGAATTCTCCTTTGTGGATAGGGAGAAATCAGGTTCTAAGGATCCAGGAATCCACAGGATGACCCTAGCTTAGACTACTAGCAATAGTGGAGAGGATGCCCGAACTGGTTTACCCCAGTAATCATATTGGTGATACCCTGACTGTCATCATAGAGCCTTCATTCAGTAACTGATGGAAGCAGATGCAGAGATCAGCAGCCCAGCATCAGACTGAGCTCTGGGAGTCCAGTCGAAGGGAGATAAGAGGATTCTATGAGCAAGGGGCATCAAGATCATGATGTGGAAAACTACAGATACAATCAAACTAAACTAGTGAGAACTCACAAAATTTAGACCAGCACTTGTGGATCCTACACAGGACTAGGCCCTCTGCATAAGTGAGACAGTTGTGTAGCTTGATTTGCTTAAGAGGCCCCCTGGCAGTAAGATAAGAATCCATCCCTCCTGCATGATCTAGCTTTTTGGGGCCCACTACCTATGTGGGACACTTTGCATAGCCTTGAGGCAGGGGGAGGGGCTTGAACCTTCCTCTACTGAATTTACCAGGCTCTGCTGACTCCCCATGGGAGGACTTACCTTCTTGTAGGAGGAAATGGGGAGTGGGTTGGGGGGAGAGGCTGGAGGGGCTGGAGGAGGGAAGAGGGGAATCTGTGATTGGTATGCAAAATGAATAAAAAAATTCTCAAATAAAAAGAAAAGAAAACAAATTCCCCTTTGTTTTGTGTATTGTCTTCTACCATTTTTCTTTTAGTTTGTGTCTGTTTCAGTAAGTTGTTTTCCTTTCAGACAATAATAATTCAGTCTCCTTTTAAAAGCCAATCAGCTAGTCTGTATCTTAATTGGAGAGTTTCTTTTCTTCTCTGAATCCTGTAATTTTGTTATTTTTTTCCTCCCAATGTTATTGGGTTGCATCCTTATCCCTTATTGCACTTTGGAGTTTCCTAGTTTGTTGACTTGTACATGGTTGAATCTTTCCTAGTTCTAGGCTCTTTTTTCACCCTTTTGAGGTTTATTTTTTCACTATCTTGTCCTTTTGTGACAAGCTTTATCCTTCTCTGTGTGCAGGGTTCCTCTAAGTATTTTCCAAATTCTAAATTAGTGTTTATTTATTGCTTTAGTTGGTGCATAATTTTGCATGTTTTTATTTTCTCCATTAATTTTAAGTTAATTGCTAGATATAGCCATTTTAATTGTGAGTTATTTTTTCCAGGGTTTGAAGCATCACTACACAAATCCTTGAGTTTTAGAGTTTCTGTTGAGTTTGGTGCTATTCTGATGAATTTGCCTTTGAAAGCATGTTGGCAGTTTCATCTAACAGCTTTAATATCCCTTCTTTGTTCTATAGTGTTAGCACACTGACTATGTATTACATGGTATTGTACTTCTCTGGTCATGACTATTTAGGGTTCTAAATGCCTTTTATACTTGCATACTCATATTGTTCTGTAGATTTGGGAAATTTTCTCCCTCTGTGTCTTTGGAGCCATTTTATGCAACAGACAGTAGAGCAAGTAATTCCATCTAACTAGTGCACAAAAATATCTTCCTTTGGTGAGAGAAGGGTTGGTGGGAAGATCAAAAGCTCTGTATAAAAGAAACCAATGACAGAAGTATGGGATGAGATAGATGCCTAGTATTTCTGGAATGCAGGGAAAATGATGTGACAAGACTTTGGAGAAAAGCTGACCGTCTGACAGTAATTTGAGTTCACAATGCAAATAAGAAAGAACAGAATGATAGGCTCATTCATTGAACTGCAGTTAGTCTTTCTCTGGCATCTTAGATCATTATCTTGCTTTGGTTTTCTTAGACTCCTGTTTTTGTTTCTCTAGATAGCTGAGAAGGACTAGAACTGTAGGCACATTAAAATGGGAAAATAATTTGATTATTTGAGTGGAATTGTCACAAACATGTCAGGATCCATTCATATATACTTTCAACAAACGTGGAGAAGGAAACTTGCTTAATCCAACATAATATTCAGAAGTTGGGGCTAGAGAGATGGATCAGTGATTAAGAGCATTTGATGCTTTTGCACAGGACCCATGTTTGGGTGCCACTACTCACAGGAAGTTCACAACTGCCTCTCACTCTTGTTCCAGTGGATCTGATGTCATCCTCTGGCCTTCATGGGTATCTGCTGTGTGTGCTGCACATACATACTCAAACACTCACACACATCCATTAAATAATAAATAAATATTTAGAAAATATTCAAAAGTCTAGAAAAAAAAACTTATTCCTAATGGTAAAAGTCTCAGAATATGTGTGACGGCTGCTACTCCATATTCCCTGCTATGCCTGCAACAAGGAAAGGAATATAGATGATGAAAATAAGATTCTAAAAGAACAAATGAATTTTTCATTAAATATGATTGGAAACCTATCGAGTAAATATATGTGAAAATATCTGAGAGAAGTTGGAGGAGGGGGAACCTGATTAGGATATATCATATGAAAAATATTTTTTGCCAAAAAATATTTTGGCATAATATTTAAATATAAGAAGGTTCTAGATGACAAGATTAATATAAAAATCTTTTATATTTCTGTGTATACTAGTAGTGATCATGTAAAATATAATTCATAATATATTTTCTGTATTACATTAAATATTAGATGACTAAGTACATGCATAATGAAGGATAGAAAACCAATATGCAATATTATAAAATAATACTTAGAGATATTAAAGAAGATTTTAAAAGTAGAGAAATGGGTCAGGATTAAAAAAATTAATCATATAAACCTATTAATTTGTCTCAAATTTATATTTTGGTTAAAAAATTATTAAAAATTCTAACATTTATTTCTGAAACTAATAAAAGCTTTTTGTGCCTGGTGCTGGGTACTGGCCTAAATGCTAGAGCTTATATAAGATGCATGAAGACACTGGGTTTGGTACCCTGCACTGCATAGACCAGATACAGTGGTGGCACAGAATCCCTCCACTCAGCAGGTGCAGTCAGGGGATCCTAAAATCAAGGTTATTTTCAGTTGCATAGGAAGTTGGAAGGCAGTCTGAAATAGATACATCCTGTCTCAGAAATAAAATAAGAAAGTTAATACCAAAAGCAACATGAAAATCACAAAGGCTAACAACAAACAAAACAATCCCAAGGGACAGCAAGCTAGGAAGGCTATATGAGTATGACTGCAGCATGGCAGGGAGAAGCAACTGGAACAATAGATGCCTAGATGCCAATCCACATCGTTTGGGCTGTCTGTGTCTGTGTAACAGTGCATACTAACGACCACTTAAGTTCAGTCATGATTCTTTGGACTCAGTGGGATGGTTCTCTTGTTGCAGTTCTTGGAAAACTCAATGGGGATGGTACTCTGTGCTTGGAAGTGGTTCTGGATAGTAGTTGGAAGGTTATTAGGTCAGTTGAGCATCCCCTTCAGATATTCTTCTTATGGAGCATGCGCTTTTTATAAGATGGCAGGTGGGATTCAAGGAATGTCATAACACATAGAAGCACAATTACTGTCCATTAAAGTAAGTTTTAGAAGTCACATCACATCCCTATCACATTTTACCAAGGTTACACGCCCATCCCAGATTCAAAGGAGTATGAAATATGTTCTAACTGTCCAGGTGAGAGAGTTTGAAGTATAGTTCAATGGTAGAATCCTAGAATAGTAAAGTGTTGGATTTTCCAATGTCGTAAGTCAAACCAAAATCATTGTGGGATGACAAGTTTTTGTCATGAGCCATGTACAGTGGTGAAAACCTACAGTCTGAGATACTTAGGAGGTTTCCGCAGGAGGATCACTTAAACTAATCTGGGCCAAAGTAAACCCTATTTTAAAAATTCATTTTCCTTAGTCCAAATATATATGTAAATAATTGACTTTTACTATGGAAAAATGTAAAACTTGCCCTTCTATTGTATTATGATCAAAAGAAGTTACTAGAAGCTGTATACCAAAATGTCAGAGCAAAAAAGGGAAAAAAAAATCATTAAACCATAAGCACAAGGTAAGAGAATATATGAGTGTGATTTTAGGTATCAAATTTTTTAAACCCACAAAATACATTAATTATAGAGGGAAATATTGATAAATTCATCTACAAGTTATGTGTGTGAATGTTCATGTCTCATTCTCTTGTCTCATTTCTTAGTTCAGCTATGGCTAGTGAATAGACCGTGCCATTCTGGCTCAAATGGCACTCTAACTCTAACATTTCTCCTAAGGTGTACAGTGTGGATAGTTTCTGTTTCATGTGTGGTTGATATATTGTGAACCTCAATAAACTTATCTGGGGGTCAGAGGTCAGAACAGCCATACTATTAAACATAGAGGTTAGGCAGTGATAACATACACCTTTAATCCCAGGACTTGAGATCTCAAGTCTTCCTTGGGAAAGTCATGTCTTTAATTCTAGGAAGTGATAGCAGGAAGCAGGAAGGTATATAAGGCGTGAGGACCAGGAACTAGAGGCTTTTAAAGCTTTTAGGCTTTTGAGCAGCATTTCACCTGAGATCCATTTGGGTGAGGACTCAGAGGCTTCCAGTTTGAGGAAACAACATCAGCTGAGAAGTTGGCAAGGTGAGGTTGGATATGGCTGGTTCTGCTTCTCCGATCTTTCAGAATTCACCCCAATACCTGGCTCCCCTGAGTTTCTTATTTAATAAGACCCTTTAGAAATTTTGTTACAGTCCTGGCCTTTTGCACATTCCAGAGAATCTCTTGACCATTGTGTGACTAGCCTTGGAATGTGGCATCAATGTGATTCAGCCCAGTAGAAACATCAGGAGAAGAACATTGATATGTGCTTCAGATTCTTGTCCCTCAGAAATACAAATCTGGCACTCATTTTGTGCCATCCTCAGAAGGTTCTGGTAGAATTTACCACATTCTCTATAGTGATGATGACAAGACTGTTTCTTCAGTAAATCTCCCTATTATTCCCTCAGTTGTAATTTAGAATTTTTCCCAGTTAAGCTACCCAATGGAAATGCTTGCCAGGGGTCTGTTTGTGTAGGAACTAAAACCACAACATTTCAATGAACAACTCCTCATTTTCTGCTCCTCATCACTTTTCCTGGTTTCTACTTTCTTTCCCCTTTTCTTTTTCATGATATAAGGTATCAAACTCCTAGACTGCAAGCATGCTAGGCAAGTACCCTACCACTGAGCTGTAGCTCTACTTCTACAGGTTCTATTTTACTGACATCATTAAAAGAGAGAAAAAAAAAAACATGTTGATTCAGAGTGAAAGTAGGTATTTCCAAAAATAGAACTTGAAAAAAATTTTACAGTTGAAGAAAAAAACTTTAAAAATCTTCTGTATGAAATATGAAGAGCTAATTCTTCAGAAATGGATTTGCACTTTAAATGTCACTGAAGAAAAACCTCACAACTGGCCAATATATATAAAGAAAAAGTACTTAATTGCATGTTAAAATACAATGAGATGTCATTAAAGTAAGAGTAACGATAACGTCAAGTATTAGCAATTCAAATTCTATCTAGCCATTGGGAATATGAATTAAAACAAGTAATTTGGAAAACTTGGTATCTATCGAAGTTGGAGATATGCTCATATTTTGATCTACAGTTCAACCTTGGACATTTATGGACATTTTAAAGATAGACATTTATGCCCATGTTCCTTTGGACATATTGTCTATAATAATTAGTAACTGAAAAAATATAAATATGCAACCACCTTTATGGATAAATACATATAATGTAGAAAGTTCAGTTATATATAATATAGCAAATAAAATTAATTTAGTGGCACATAAACTAGATGTAAAGTAGTTTTAAACATAAAAATATGTGTTAATATTTTAATTCACATCAAACTTAAATTTTGTTTACTAATACATACTTAACAGTGAAGGTATAAAAGGCAGGCTGTAATATGACAGACTTGATTGATGGCTAAGGTGTGGTTGAGAGTGGGCAGTATTCTTTTACAAACTAAGCATTAGGACATAAAATCATGAAAAATTAACACAAAAATAAAGGCAAATGAAACAGTTTTGTAATCTTCCACAGACTGGTTTCAAAACGATCATTTAATGACCTATTGTATTTTAATTCTGCTTCTCAACTCCCCAGACTAAAACATGATCATATGGAAGCAGGTCTCACACATCATGCTGGGACATGCATACCTATTTTTATGTTTGTGATGTTTCAAGATATTGTTATCCCAAGCAGTAGTACTATTTCCCAAGACATTTAATCATAATTTCCCAGTACTACTGGCTATCAAACCAGTGTTCAATGTTTTCTGATCTTCAAAATGATTGAAATAACTGGTTTGTTTAAATCAGGATCCTTGCAGTGGTCAGCATCTGTTTTTGTCTGCTAGACCTCTGGCACTGAGCAATTATGCCTTTTTTTTTTATCACCTATTCTCTCATTTTCAATATATATATTTTTTCAATCTCTAAAATGTCCTTTATTGGATGAAAAGTATATGGTAGGTTTACAATTAAGCTTCTTTTTATCTTTGAGTGCACTCCTCCATTTTCTTTTTCTTCTTAGTTTCCATTGTTGAAGTCAAGGAGATCATTTGACCAACAGTGTGGTTTATTATCTGAGAGCCCAGCTTGTGTACGGGCTTGTGTGGTGTTTTCCTTTGCCACATGTGCTTCCTGTAAGTGGAAAACAAACTGTAGTGAATACTGCCCTAGATTTTAGTTTGTAGGCATCTCTTTGGAGCAGGGGTGGGTGGAAACAGTATTTTTCAGGTGAGCCTTTCTATCTCTGTTGGAAAGAATAACATCAAAATCTTTTCATTGATCATTGTCTTCCTGCACTTTTCCTCAATGAAACTTAAAAATGGTCATGTTAATATTCTGCTTCTTGATCTAATAAACACTTTAATTATCTTTCCTATATTAGGGGATTGTATAATAATTCATTTAAATATCTATAAACTTTTTTCAGAAGTGTTGAATTGTAAATATATCTAAAAATTACATATGCATTTTACATATGTATGTTGCCATGGAGGATAAACAAATAAATTTGGTGAGGAATATTTTAAAATTATACCTATGAAATTTGTATTTCATATACTACATAGAAATTATTTATCCATAAGAAATATCCCCATAATCTTCCATATTATCATAATTTAAGTAATATTGATGAATGACCTATAATTTAGCTGTAGTCTATGAGGTGGTGAATTGTGGGTGGTGAATGAATTAAACCAAGTCATACCAGAGTTATCCAAACTTGCTTTTAATGTTGAACTAATGTGAAAAAGTACTAAAGTAGCATGTGGTGATGGTGTACAGAATGGAGTCTGGAAGTAACTTCTTAAGCAGCATCTACTAGAACATATTACTATATTTGATGAATAATTAAGAGATATGCCATTTTAAAGTGATAACTTGATTGATATTTTATATATTAAAAACTTATAAATGTTTATTCAATTTGATGGCTAAAGAGTGATTATGTCTTCTGTTTTCCACATTAAATTGATTCTAGATACTATTACCCATGGCAGATTGACCAAAGTAATACAAATAGATTTAAAAATATACATAAGTAATAAATTCCCCCTAGCTTGTAGATAGAGATTGCAAATCAACTACCTTTTCTATGTGATAGCAGAAGGGGAATTAAGAGTTTACAGCTTTCTTCCTAAGGAGGTATTGCTATCATATATATTTCTAATAAAATAATACGTGAATCATATTCTCAGGAATGCCGCTTCTGAGAAACATAAAGGAGACATAGTTAACCACATTGGCTCCTGGGAAAATTTGCCATTGTTTTTGGAGAACTTTAGACTACGTTATTACTAAAAGCCAAGTAAAAAGTGTATAAAATCTCTTAAAATTGATTGTTATGTGTAGGTGATCTTGGGACTTGTTTTAAAGTCTTTTTCCAAGGTGCTATAACTGATTACACGTCTCTGTTCCTAATTTAGTTTCTATTACTGCAACGGCCTTTTACACTGGTGGCAGAAGAACACAGGACTGGAAAAGACTGGCATCTAATACTCAGTGATCAAAATCATTGTTTGTTATGAGACCTTACGCAGGCTTTTTCTTTGTGCTCCTTTCCTCACCTGGTGAATCTTGGTAACTCTGTGCTTCATGTAGCTGTTGTAATGATTAAATTCATGTAGTACCTCTGAGTGTACCCACACAAATCCATAGACGAGAAACCTTTGACTTAATCACATACTAAAGATTGTCACTGCCTGTCAACTTTTTCACTAAAGTTCAGAGCCCCTGAGAAATATCTCATTAGACGTCAACATTCTTAACTTTCAAATCCTTCTTTTCTCCTAATACTTCACCTGTCCTCTAGCTCCTTGACAGAGTCTTCCATTGTAATTCCAGGGTTTCAAAATGTTGGTACTTAATAGTCCAGAAATTAATTGAGGACACCACATAATTATAAACTTCTTTTCAAGAAAGACAATTTAAAATAACCAATGATATTACATGTGGAAATTAAAAAAATATTTCTTGTTTAAGTATTCCCAATGTGTGTTTTCTCTGATAAACTATACACTGTATGAGGCAGAGAGAGTCTCAGTAAGTCTACTGTGACCACCTGGCTATGCAGGATCTAATATATAAACAGATACTAAGTTTAATGAGCAGTTTTGCACGAATAAAGAAAAGACCTCTATTAATAGGAGTTATACTAGGAAAACTTAAATATGTGACTTTTATGCCACATATGTATACAAAACTGTTCAGTGCTCACAGTAACAACACAGAACAAATGTTACTGTTTTGCTGACACACATTATCAGCATCTGGACTTGCATTCAGTTCTAAAGCACAAAGCCAGTCTCACATGGCTCAAACTTTGTACTTTAAATTGGCAACAACATACCAGATTTAGTAAGAATATAGGAATAACTGTTCACTGAACATGTGAGAAGAGTCTATTCAGTTATTTTGGCCATAGTCATGTCGCTATGTCAGACAGGGACAACATTTTAATCCCATTTTAGATACTTGCTTTGACAACTTTGTACTAAGGTTTCAGCAAGGATTTAAGTTTTTAATATTAAAATTTGAATACTCTTTTACTTACTATTTTTGTTATATGCATCTTTGTCTTCTTTGAGCTCCCTTATGAAACTCCACTTACATGTAAACTCAATAAAGTAGAATTTAGAAAAATCAAAAGTGATGGTACAGGCTACACAACATGTATCTTCTGGCTTAAATATGCCTATCACAGAAATTCCACAAACATCTCCTTCAATAAATAATGCTGAGAGACCTACATATCCACAAGTAAAAGAATGGAATTCAATTTTTTTCATTTTATATAAATATCAACTCCAAATGAATCAAACATTTTTCAAGTATGGCCTGAAACTCTAGAACTGTTAGAGCAAAAGTTATAGCAAACACTTCAAGACATAGGCAAGGATTTTTCTTAATAGGACTCCAGTTGCCCAGGAAACAAAGCTATCAGTTAATAAATGAGAACTAATGATATTGAGAAAGCTACTGTGCACCAAGGAAATAGCAAGCAGAGTGAAGAAATAGCTCACGGAGTGGAAAAGGCTTTTCTAGTGATACATCTGCAAGAGGATTAATACCTAGGACACACAAACAACAGAACATAACAAGAAATTAAATAGCTGGATCAATGAAATGGATAACAAAATGAGCTATTAATTGACAAAAGGAAACATGTAAATTAAAATTAAACATCTGAAAAATGTTCAGCCTCACTCGCCATCAGAGAAATGCAAATTAGGATTATATTGAGATTCTATTTCACATCAGTCAGAATGTCAGTCATGTAAACCTATTTCCTACCTTCTTTTCTTTTAAATGCATGGTATCCGGCCTTATGTTCAGGTCCTTGATCCATTGGAGTTGAGTTTTGTGCAGAGTGATAGATGTGGATCTATTGCATTCTTCAACATCAGGCCATCCCTTCAGTTTGAACAGCAATATTTGCTGAAAATGCTGCCTTTTCCCCAGTGTGTATTTTGGCTTCTTTTTATACATAAGGTGTCTAAAGGTGTGTGGAATTATATGTGGGTCTTCAGTTTGATTCTACTGACCACTGAATAGATGCCCAACTAGAATCTTCACCCATACTAACTAACATTCGCAGTGCTAGATGGTACTCTGCATGCTACCAGAAGAGAAAAGCAATCATCATTATCACCCAGCTGCAAACCCTGTGACCTGCCATAGTTACGTTCCTGGGAGATAAGCTGGCATAAATGTAGTAAGACTAACCAGTCACTTTTATTGGATTTAAGGCCTACTCCAGGAGTGGGAATTCATATCTGACACTGCAAAAATAGCCAAAAAACCTGAGATTAGATAGATAATGGGCCTACGGGTAAACCTAATACTGTTATTTTGCTAAAGAGACATAGCAATAAAATAAGCCCCAATGACATACTGCTACACACATAGATCAATGTATTATTCAACTCTCCTCAGAGAAGATTCTACTTGCAGTAGACTGGAATTAACATAAAGACCCATAGTTGGACAATGCATAGAGAATAAGAGACATTAGTTCACTCAGTCCTAGATAGAAAGCCTTGATCAAATACCTCCCTTCAAGGCTCGGGGATCTACACAGAAGAGGAGGCAGAGAGACTGAAAGTCAGAAGGGTGAATGATTCCAAGGAAACAGTGCTCTGAGACATAAGAGTACTGACGCATAGATGAACTCATTGAGGCTGGAACAGGTCAGACACAATCCCAGAAGTAAAAGGGGGAAGTGGACACAAATTCCCATACCTACTCAGGAAACGACTGGCAACTGATACCTTCTAGGAAAGGGAAATCAGTTTTCTCCAATGAAGTGTCACTGGGTGTGTCAACCACACTCTTAGGCCACAGGCCAATACAAAATGGATTCCATGGTGTGTGTGTGTGTGTGGGGGGTATTTCATTTTGGTACAATTTTGTTTGTTTTGATTTTTCATTTATTGTTTTGCTTATTTTTGAGAGAGACATTCAGAGAGAGAGCATGAAGTTGGGTTGGGAGGGAGGTGGGGAGGATCTTGGGATTTAGGGGAGTTGAGGAAAGAAAAGCATGGTCACAATATATTGCAGAGAAAAATTTTAAATGAAAAAAGGCAAACAAATAACAAATGCTTTCATGAGAATGTGGACACAAAGAAACACATATATATTGTCAATGAGAATGTAGGCTACTCCAGCTACTATGGAAACCAGTATAGGTTTCTTAAAAGATGAGCAATTTATCTTTTGTATGACCTACTACTGTGACTCCAACTCAACATATCCCAGAGATACTTGCATATCAGTGTTTTTGTGCAGCACTACTCATAATCATTAAGCTATGGAATCAACCTAGGCTAGGAATACATAAAGAAAATGTGATAAATATACACAAAAGAAATTCTTTGCAGCTGTCAGGAAGAATGAGTTGTTATTTGCAAGAAAATGTATTGACTATATTAAATAAATTAAGGTTTGTCTCAGTACAACAAATGCCAAAATTTCTCTCATTGTATAAAATGTTTATACAGATATATAAGAACATGCATATATGTGTTACATGAAGGCAGAAATCAAGCTGTTTAGGGAAATGATAGGGACTCGTGCAAGAGGAAATGTTTGAAGAAAAAGGGGTATTTGGTTGTTACCGATTCTCCTTTACACCAATTTCTTTTAATCCAGTGTAAACCAAGTGGTACAAAAAGACTTTCTTAGTCAAAGAAGATTTTGTTTTAAAATACAGCTTGGGGGTTGGTCTTCTCAAAACAACAACAAAAATCTGAGATAAATTGGAAAAATGCGTGTGGGTATGCGTATTTGGCAAGTAGGAGACAACAGGAGCAGCAGTGTCCTACGCCACCCTCAGTCTGCTGGGGTGTCCTGTTGCCCCAGAGAGCTGTACTGAAGCCATTTATCTTATAGATGTTTTGTCAATTTTAGGCCAGAAGTTTTCAAAGTTGTGCTGTCAAAAATGGAAAGACTGGCTAAAGATTGGCAATAGGATAATCTGGTAATCAACAATTTAAACCCTATCAATCAACATTGTATTATTACTGTAATGCAATGCTAAGAGAGACAGAGAGAAAGAGAGAGAGAGAGAGAGAGAGAGAGAGAGAGAGAGAGAGAGAGAGAGACAGACACAGAGACAGAGACAGACAGACAAGCAGGAAATAAAAGAAAAAACTGCACAAACAAAATGAGAGGAATGTATGAAAGGGAACAAAAGTATAGTTGTATAAACTATGACACAGTAGAAAGACTGCTGAAATGAAACCAAAAAAGGATGCACAAGCGGCACAACAGGAAGAAAACAAGATCATAAAGCAGTGTTAGAGCAGGTTATCGCTTGGTCTCTGAAAACCCTGGGCATCTGTTGTAAGTGTGAAAGGAGAGGCTCTGTTGACCTTGTGAACACTTCTTGTCTCTCCCATGGTTTATTGTGGTGCTGAGCCTGTGTGGGACAGGGATGTGATGTCTGTCCTTGCTACCTTCACTTTCCTAGTTTCTTTTGTTTGCCCAGGGTGTCTGTTTGCTGCTTAGTTTTGTGGCTTGTGGACTGGGAGTTTCTCTCATCATCCCTGGATTTCTTAGCACATAAGGCTTTGGTGGCTAATGGTCAGCTTGAAGGTATCTCCCAAGTCCCCTGGAAGTGTGGAAAACAGCTGCAACATTGAGACATGCACAGATTTCAGGGTGTGTGTGTGTGTGTGTGTGTGTGTGTGTGTGTGTGTGTGTGTGTGTTTCTGTTCTTTCATGACCTTCTCAGAATTAATCCCCACTGCTGAGTAGCGCTTCATTTTTTGCAGTACCGCAGTGAACAGCAGATAGTCAGCTCTAGAGGTTGACCCTCCATGTGACTTCAGTTCAAGGGTGTCATAGTCCAGGTTTATTTGATAATCAAATTCATTACTGGCTGGCAACTGCATTTGGGTTACTTTCCCTTTGCACTAGGTTGCCTGAGGAGGGCTTTGGTGTGTGCAAGATCAGGAGCTAGCATCCCACTCCCCAGTTTTCCTTTTGATGGCTTTAGGAGTAAATGTGGGTTTTGAGTGAATGGAAATAACAGAGAATTTTGTCTTACCTCTAAACAATACTCTGAATCAACATGATCAGAGCTCTTCTGAACTCGCTGAGACCAAGGCAGCATGTGCAGGCCCTGCCTGGGTTGCATTAGGTTCTCTGCATATTATGACTTCTAGTTTAGTACGTTCATGAGATTCCTGAGTGAGCGAACAGGTGGGTCTTTGATTCTTATGCCTTCTTTTGGGTTCAGTTCCCTCTGTTCTGTTGTTTTGTCCAACTCTGAAGTGATAATTTTTGTTTTATCTTATTATACTTTATTTTTTATATTTAAAAATGAACAAATGAATAAATGAATGGATGGATGAGTGAAAATGTAGCCACTAAGGCAGTGGTTCTCAACCTTCCTAATGCTGTGACACTTGACTACAGCTCCTCATATTGTGATGACACCTAACCATGAAATTATTTCTTTGCTACTTCATAACTGTAATTTTGCTACTGTTATGAATCATATTATAAATATTTGTGTTTTCTAACCATCTTAGGTGACCTCTGTGAAAGGGTCATTCAATCCCCAAATTCATGACCCACAGGTTAAGAAACACTGCATTAGGGTAAAGGTTAACAACTGAACTGTCACTTATACCTATTGGGAGAAGGAGGGTAAGTTTTCTCCAACAGAGCGACATGAGTTTATCAACCACTACAGGACAGGCCTCATGTTCAGGAGTAGCTGACCAACACATAATAGAATCCCCAGGTTTTTGTGTGCTTTTATGTGGTTACAGTTCAGTTTTTTTTTTTTTGTGTGTGTGTGTGTTTACTGTTTTCTTAGTTTGAGTTTTGTTATTGTTCTACTGGATTTTTTTTAAATAAAGAACTTAAACTTGTGGGGAGATAGAGAGGAGGGGAGGATCGAGAGGAACTTGGGGTAGGGGAAGAATATGAAATTAAAACAATCAAAAATAAAATGAAAAATATTCTGTATCAGGTACTGTGCTAAGTTGAACTCCACTGTGTCAGTCCCCTTAACAGATTTGAGTACAACCCAGGTGATGTTGGTCTCCACCTTGTCTATGGATAGTCCTTCTAGTGACTTGAGAGATGGCCCAGTGCAGTGTGCAGTGCACAGTGTTCATACAGAGGGTCCAAGTTCAGCTCCCAGCACCCACATCAGGTGGCTCCAGACTATTGGTGACTCTAGCACCAAGGATCCAATGCCTCTGTGGCATTTGTATGTGTGAGCACAGATGCTTTTTATATATAAAGCATTCTACAAAATAAAAAAAAAATATTAAAAAAATTTTGTTAATGACTTAACTTTCTGGCTGTAGAGCTCATAAAATATTAGAGTAAGAATTTCTCAAGCAGTCAGCACTGTTGCTGACACTGTCTCTTTTCAAATAGAAAATGAGATGAGTGTAATCAAATTACAGTGAGTTAGTTTTTGATATAGAAAATTCAGTTCAGAATAGTGTTCTACATTGGAGGAAAACTTGAAGTAGAACAAAGCTGTATTTGATGATCTTGATCCTCTTGATACACTCAGCGTTTTTGAGTCTCAGAGTTGCTCCTGGGTCTACATAGACAGAATCCAAAGGTGTTAATTTTTTTTCTCATTCGGTCTAGATGTCCTTGGTGAGTATCCCCCCATGGAATCCAGTTCATCTCCAATCTGTCAGAAGACATCAAAGGTGATTCTGAGTTCTTATGTCCTGGGCTTGTGCAAAGGCTGTGTGAGTACACTGAAATAATGAGAGCAGTTTCACTGTCATCCAGGGTCTTCTAAACTCATTTTACAATGGGTTTATAATGATGCCAGAATGAACTCACCTTGTGGTTTCAGGCTGACAGGTGTAATGTCTGGTTAAGGTTGGATTTGCTCTATTTGTGTAGACTTATTCTTTGCCCCACAGAAACTTTTGATGAATACAATTTTAATATAAAACCAAGAAATTAGGTACATGGAGGAAATAGTATTTTCTAGTGTGGTTATCAAATATCTTACGTATTTCCAGCACAATAGATATGTGGTTATTCACACGTGAAATATTTCCATTGCATTCTAGCTTCACTTGTGCTCATTTTTAAGGAGATAGTACTAAGGACATCCATTTACCTCTTGGGAAGGTCACTATCCAAAGAAAGGAAGCCCTAGTAATGAAGGATTAGTAAATTTAGTAGTTACATCAACCATAGACCTTTTATTTACCTCTTATAATTGATTTTGGAGTTGTTGAATATATTTGTACTATGTAAATATTATGTGTAGATAATCTTTTGTTTTTAGTCTCAATTGACAGTGATAATTCCCACTATGGAATTAGGCTTTATGTTTTTTATTTCCAGGGATTCCGACAGTGATTTTAAATTTAGTTTGGTAATTAATTAAGTTTTGCAGTTCTTTGATGAACATTTCTTGATGTGATGAAAAGTGTAAGAGTGCCAAGTCACATATTTACTAACTTGGAAATGCCATAATTTAATTCGTCTAGTCCTGATTCTCTTAGCCATAATTTTAAGGGAGTTCAGTCAACTAACATAAAGAACTGTTTTCTTAATATCAGCTTTTTTTTTGCCTTTATCATGGGAATCTTTTAGATACTGAGCACTATAGGCACAGTTTCCCAACTTTTAATTGGCTCAAAGAAGAACAGTTTCCTACATTAGCCAGGTTTCTGGATGAAATTCCAATTCATGATCCTAGCAAAAGTTCAATGGTTTGCGGCTGTAGATTAAGTATTTATTTCTATATTCACAGAATCTTCTACTAGGAATGAAAATATAATCAAGTATTTGTAATTCTAATCTAATAACTTTCTTCATGTAGACTTGTTCTGTATATTATTACATGATATAATATAGTATGATATAGCTTATATTTTACTACACATACCAATTAAGAATTATTTCTGTGACTAGGCAGTCAAATCTCACTACCAAAATTAGGTGTCTGTTGGAAGGCTTCTGGGAGTCTCAGGGGCTGAGAAATTTTGTTCATTCTACCTATTCTTATTCAGGAAGAGAGTTAACATGAGGACTACTACAGAATCTCTCTCTCTCTCTCTCTCTCTCTCTCTCTCTCTCTCTCTCTCTCTCTCTCTCTCTCTCACACACACACACACACACACACACACACACACACACACACATAGCCTTCCCCACCCCCATCCCCTCCTAGGACCTTTCAGTTCCTCAAGAATAGCTTTCTCCAGTCCTATACACACTGGGCAAAAGCACATGTGCTGTGTTTTGAAGATGTGAATAAGAAAGTGGCCTGAATTTTCCCCCTTCACTGTAACACTTTACATTTCATCCCTTCTTACTAAAGACATCTATTGCTGTCTTTTGTATAAACCTGTTCATAAAGTAAACCTTTTAACGTCTATTGGAGCCAGGGAAGGTATCTAACACCTATGATTTCAAGCAAATTTTCTTCTGTCCTCATTTTACATATACACCTCTTGCCCTTAAATCAACACCTTATTCTTAGAAATAACTGATGTTTTCATATGCTGGGGCATTGCAGGGGTGTTTTTTTTTATATAATGCATTTTGATCGTGTCTTTCCCTTTTCCAACTCCTCCCAAATCCTTCCTAACCCCCTTTCCAAATTTATGTGAGAAAACTAGAATATGAGGTTTAATAGGGAGGGAATGGGAGAGATAATTGACAGAATATGGGGAGGGACAGCTCATAATAAAGAGCACATTAAAAAGGGGGGATTTCCACCTATGGCAAGAAGCACTGTGGCAGATGACATGGATCTGGCATATGGGAACCTGGTTGGCACATAGCAGGCCCATGGTGGCTCCAGGCACACACAGAGTCATGTTGACACCCCCAGTTCTCCTCCCAGTGTGGATTTGAGCTGAATCAGGACCACTTCTTCCTGGAAGTTGCCATCTGCATCCAGAGGTGTGCCTCCGAGTTGGACTTGTACTTGGGGGTGGTCTTCAAGTTCTACACTAAGCTATACTTTCTGAGATTAACACTTCCTGGAAGGACTGTAGAAAATGGAAGTAAGGGTTGGGGATTTAGCTCAGTGGTAGAATGCTTGCCTAGCCAGCGCAAGGCCCTGGGTTCGGTCCTCAGCTCCATTTAAAAAAAGAAAGAAAGAAAAGAAAGAAAAAGAAAATGGAAGTGAGCAGGGTTCCTATGATGCATATAAAGGAAATTTTACTATTAGATTGTCCAAGGAAACTCCTGGTCATCATTCTGAGGGGTTGAGCATGTTAACTGCTCTTCTGGCCCAAAGAATATCCAGATCGGCCAAACCACTTGTGTAACAAATAGATGCTTCTGGAGTTTCTGAAGAAGGGGCTGATGATGAGGATCCAGAGTTTGACTAGGGAACTGAGCAGACTCCCTATGAAGAGGTCTCAGAAAATGCTCTGTTATCACAGTGTCAGTATGGATTTGGAACCCCACTGCTCGTGTGGTTTAGTGATTACAGGATGAACTGGTTCGGGTTATTCATATTAAGTATCCAGATTTCACTCCTGTGACTGAATGAAGGCAGAAAAGCATGGCTACTGAGCTGGCCAAATTTGGCCCAGATCATTATCTAGCTGACTTCTTTGAAGATGAGGCAACTGAGCAGCTTTTGGAAGTACAATCGTTGGTGGAATGATGCACATGCAGAAGTGATGGCGTCTTTGGGAAAGAGCCAAAAGCAAGACCATGCTGCCACATTAGTGTCTTTTTCAGAAAAGGAAAAAAAAAATCAGCTATGAAAATTTGTGCATAAGTTTCACCCGCTGAACAAGAAGGCTCACCATCAAGCATACTACAGTTTATGTGACATCCTTCTTGCCTATTGTTCTCAAGTACATGCCATTGAAGGAGAGGACAGTGTTGAGTCTGCATGGGCTATCAGAAAGCTGAGCACAACGCTGCTGGTTTAAGGCTTAGACAGATATTCATGAAATCCTGGTGTCTTTTTGAAATCGAGATGAAAACCTACAGAGATACCATAAAGATACTGCAACTAGAAAACAAACCTGTGTCTTAAAAGTCCTCTTTAGGGGCGGCCTCTTGATGGAGCCTGCCAGGTGGGGTGGCCTGACCAAATCAACTGCCATATAGGCCCACATCCAGTCAGCCTCAACACTTCCTCCATCTATGAGCTGCTGGACCAGGAGGAGGCGGTGCTGCAGAACAGGATCCACCTCCTCCATCTATGTGCTGCTTGACCAGGGGGAGGTGGCACTGCAGAACAAGATCCATGATCATGCCGTTGCTACCTAAAACGAAAACCTGAAGCACGGCTGCAATTAAGATGGCAGCTGGCCCCTGCCACCTATCACTAGACCCATGGAGGCCCTGCAGAGCTCTCAGTATCCCTGGAACAGCTAAAATAAAGGAAGATGCTTTTAAAAGGTGGACTCACAAAATTGGAAAGAAAGATGGTGCAACAGAGCTGCCTGTGAAGGGAGAACAGGGAAAGCACAGATGCGGAAACTCCTGATGTGGTGAAGAGGATATAGGAGCGGTATGGGAGCACAGCCTCAGCAGACAAAGAACACCTGGCATTACTGAATGGTCGGTCCTAGGCCTGGCCTGTGGGAGCTGGCACTACTGCTTGCTATGGTACGAGAAGGAAAGTGCAGGGCCGGGTCACTGCTCATAGTCTGTAAGCACAGTGGTCTTGCCTAGGGTGGCTGGAATCAGGAGGGTTGAGGAGGGCAGTGGTCTGGTGCTTCCTTGAATCCTACTGGGATTCCTTGCTTAGCTGTAATATCACGCTGTCTCTGGGCAGTGCGGGGATATCCTAGTTTCTGGGTGATGCTCTGGTATTTATGGTGCTTCAGAGACCAGACACCTAGGTCCAGACCGATGACTCTTGGCAATGAGTGAGTTGCAGGTAGGGCCATTTGGGCAAAAAATATAATGACTGATGCCCTGCATTTTCCAGTGTCGTTGTGATTGTGACCATCGAATTTGCAATGGAAGGGTGGGAAAGATGGAGGAAGAGAGCTGTGCCATCACGGTGGAGAGGCAGAATCATGTCCATGTCCTAGGTCCAAGCTATCACTTTTAGCCATGTTGTACATGACCTGAGCTACTACTGATGGCCACTCAGATGTCTGTGGTCTGTGATGCCACCTGAAGCCACGTGGATATCCATTGTCAGTGATGTTGGGAGCCATGGCTGGGTCTGTGGTCCTGCTGTACATGATCTTTCTTTTTTGGTGGGAGGAGCCACTGGGATTGGGGCAGATCTAGGAGGACTGGAAAGTAAGGGTGATCAGATATATTATTTGAAATTCCCCCATAATCAATAAAACCAATATGTTAAATATAGAAACCTACTATAGTAGAAACTTCTTAAAATAGATACATATATTAAAGTAATCTGAATAGAGTCACCAGATAATAGGGTAGACAATCCCAGAACTACACATCTTAAGCCACCAAGTAAAGCTTCCAGGGCTGGGAATGGGGCTTTTGATGTATAAATTTCACCTGACCACTGGCTGTCACCCCTCAGGCTGAGGTTTCGGTTTTATTTGCCTGGCTAAGAAATCACTCTTTTTTCATCTGCATCGTGTTGCTTCAGGAGCACTTTCGTGTCTCCTTATGTGATTTCTTCCCTACCTGTATTCTTTTCACTCTTATGGACTTATAAAATTCAAAATTCTTTCACTGTCAGTTGATTCTGTGTGTCAGGAGGAGGAATACATACATGCATACATCCACCTGTCTTAGGGTTGATATAAAGCCTACAAAGTATTTAAAGATGGTATTAATATGTGAAAAAGACAGTGGCAGTTCTGTGTTGTGACATTAGTAGTATTTTAAATATTATATTTTCCTGCCATAGGATCTGCAAGCAAAAGAAAGCTTAACTGCTCTGACAGCATGAAAGCCTGACTCTCCCAGATCACAGATTGCTCTTTCAGTTGAAAGGCTGCTTCAGCTGAGACCTTTCCTGAATCTCCAGCCCCAGTTCCCAGTGTACTGACCGTCTATCCTAAAGCTTGTTCACTCACTGCTTGCCCCTCTAGCTAGTTGTTTATATATCAGTCCCATTTGTAAATACTAAGCCATTGTCATTTTTGAATTTCCTGGGCTCCATGGTGCTTTGCAGAGAGTGGGTGCTCCACCTATATTTTATAAAAAAATGGAGTATGTTAATAATTTGCCTGGATTTTAGAAGAAGTTTTGGCATTCTATCTCAGAAGTAATTATTTTCTATTTTTTCTTTTTTCTATTTTTTTAATCCTTCCTTACTATTATACTCATTCTAACAAGTAAGGTATCCTTTCACTTGGCACACGAATTGAGTGGCATTCACATGTTCCTATGCATTTATATCACCTGAACAACCTTTAGAAATTTTAATAAATTTAAAAGTTTAATTTTCTGGGGGTGCTCTAGAAAAAGTTTCTTTACCAAAATGAAACCATGTGTGTTGACCAATTGTTGGCATTTATCCAAATATCCTGGCATGTTAATATATAGAAGGATGATATAACATTGTGGTCAAGCTTATACATAATTTTAATTTAATTGAAAAGTTATTTATTGTCCATGTAATACTGGTAGGACACTGATATTGTTTGGAAATCAAAGTGAAGGAAAAGATAACTTGACATTAGTGATTGGACGGTGCTTATAGCAGAATGATTATTCCTTTAACCTAAAGAGGTTCAATAGCAACAGGCAGCCTTTAGAAGATGTCTGTGACTTGGGTGGTTAGAACACCACTTCATCAAAAAACACTCTTAGAATTTTTAAATATTTTTGTTACTGCAACAATGGAAAAATCATGCATTTTTTATTGAGTTGTTTTCTCATTAAAACTATATTTTTGACAGAATGCTACAGAGACTCCTGCAGGAGATCTTTATCTAGAATTGACAGACCCATGCTTAAGTCTTGGGTCCCCTATTGCTATGTGTCCTTATACATAATACTGTCTTTTTGTCAAACACTAAGAGATAATTTTCTGGATGTAGTAGATTTCTCAATCCAGGACTTAAAGAATCTTCCCCAAGACCATTCCAATTAGCACCCAAATAATGCACATGATCTGAATCAGTAGATCTGGACTTCTGTTCTAGATTCAATGCAGCAATTCCAACAATGTTGGAGATATGTCAAAATCCCTTATCCCTTGTTTTATAGTCTATGTTTTTTTCCAAATTTTATATTCTTTTCCTATAATTTTTGCTGTGTGTTATCTGTATGTCCCCCCCTAGCACATGTTCTCTCTCTCTCTCTCTCTCTCTCTCTCTCTCTCTCTCTCTCTCTCTCATGTGTGTATGTGTATGGCTAGATTAGATCTTGGGTGTCTTTCTCAATTGCTCTCCATCTTGTTTGAGACAGTATCCTTTTCTGAACTTGGAGTGTATTGGCCTGGCAAGACTTGCTGTCTAATTAGCTCCAGGAATCTGGCTATCTCCACCCACTACTCACTACTGTTGCATTTCCATGTGCTCTATTGTGCCTGATATTTTGTGTGGGTGCAGGAAATTTGAACTCAGCACCTCAGGCACAGGTGGTAAATGCTTTAAAAACTGAGCCATCTTGCTAGCATATTTTTCTATTTTAAGAATTAATTATTGAAATACCAGAGACTTGACAATAATCAGTTGTAGTTATAAAAAGGATGTTGATAAAGATAATTTCTTAATTTTATTTTTACTTAAAAAGCATGTTTATCAATAATGATACATTTTAGAGTTATAACATATAGTGAAAAATACAGAGTTTGGTTAGCTCAAATTAAGAATTTTAAATTCAATCCTTACAGAAATGTCACACTCCAGGTATGACTAACCTTCCTTTATATTTGAGAGAGTTGAAGGCTTGATAAAGTATATAATCTTTAATAGTTAATATAAATAAAAGATTAAGTTGGCATATACTATCATGTTTATATCCAGGTAATTGCACAATGTGTGATAAATTTGATATGAATATGACATATTAAAAATAGACATTACTAAATGGAATGACTGTATCAATGAGAGAATATGCTTTTTGTTTAGTTTTCTCAATACTGTAGTGCATATTTTTATAAGTAAGCAATAACTGTATATGTTATGTATAGAAAGGAGTTGTGTCTTCTATAGGAGATAATACCATCGTAACATGTATTGTATTAATTCCTCTTCATGGTGTGATTTTAGATTCTTATCAATATAACCATTTGAAAGGATTTAGTAGCTATGGATTTTGTACTCCTTTGCTGCTTCTTCTTCTTCTTCTTCTTCTTCTTCTTCTTCTTCTTCTTCTTCTTCTTCTTCTTCTTCTTCTCCTCCTCCTCCTCCTCCTCCTCCTCCTCCTCCTCCTCCTCCTTCTTCTCCTTCTCCTTCTCCTTCTTCTTCTTAAGGTAATAACTTTGAGATTACTCCATAACTTTAAATTTCTCACTGGGAGATAAACCAAATTCTATACTAATGCTCAGAATTTAAATTAATTGAATTTTGTTTTACACGGCTTAATTTAAAAGAATTTTATAAAAGTCCACCATGGTCATTTATTTACTCTGCCACTAGAATATAATTTCTTGTAATTACCATAAAAGACAAGTGTTCTCATATTAATCTTAGTATATTACAAAGCTGTGTTGGTGTTTTGTGCCAAACAAGGGCCAGGTTCTGAAAAATCCATTCACACATTTGAGTTTTTGTACAATTAAAAGTTATGTGCGAACTGTCCTTATCCCTTGCCATGTTCTGGGAAAATGTCCAAAAGTTCTGTCTGATTGCATTTTTGCTTAGTCTTGGTGATAGCAGTGATGATAGATAGAGTGGACAGTCACTGACTGTGTACCATGTGTACAGAGCTGAGGGAAAGGAATATATGCTTTACTTACTCAAAGAGTACTTTATGCTAGATATCATGGTCATTCCAACTTCAAAAAAAACAAGGACTATAAACCTCTGAGAAGCTAAATTTCCTCTTGCTTGTGGTCACTTAGCTAGTGCATATAGAAGTAGGATTTGGTCAGAGAATTTGCTCATGTGTTCAGTGACTTTGTAAAGGTAGTTTCCACAGTGCCAGAGCAGGGGAAACCTGCAGAATGACCTTTTTTTTTAAAACTGTGTTCTGACACCTGGGTCATCATTCATGACAGCTTGATGCCCACTTACTGATTCCAAGTGTCAGTTGAGAATGGCTGATGCAATGGCCCCAGAGCACTCACATTTGTTGGAAAATTCCATGTTGATCTTTATAAAAAAAAAATAGTTGCTTCAGCTTCCAAGGTTGGATTTTTCAGTCATGGTGCATAATTTCGAGAGTTGGGGAGCTGACACGCCTGAGGTGTGAAGATGATGATGTACTTCCTGTAGGCATAAAGGCCCTCAAAAATAAAGCAAGGCCACGAAGCTGTCATTTGTTGTTTTTCCTGCTCAGGCTTTTAAGAAAGAAATGAAGGTCAATTAACTGGGAAGCTTACCCTCTCGCAGCTTGTCTCTTTCTGCATAGGCTTTTAGCCTTTTAAATAACTCATTTTCTCTTCTCTCCCTCCCAACCCCCTATCTGTTGTGAACATGTTTTTGGATTTCTTGTGCTGGGCCTAAGGAGCAGACTGCTTATATTCCAGAATGATTTGGAGGGGATAAAGTGTGCAAGAGTTTGAATTCTTGCCATAAGTCCCTGGCAGACAGCCAGGCAGCCTCCGAGGAATAAGGCTAATGAAGGGAGGGTGAGGCCCAGGAGTGCGGCTGGTAATGCAGCCTTCATTTAATTGGGAGCAGGTACCGGTGCTAACTTCTCCATTTTAATTGGAAAAAGGGAAGGAGATTGTTAAGGAAGAAGGAAAAAAAAAAGAGAATGCACGAAGTTTTCAAGCCTAGGAGCCAAAGGCAGTCCTGCCTATGCCAGAGAAAGAACTCAATTTAGGGCAATTTGCTCTGCAAGCTGGGCTTCAGTCTCTCCTGGGAACAGGGATGAGGAAGAAAATGAAACCAAAAGAGAACTTGATAAAATCACCTAGCAAAGACAATCTCAGTAGAATAGGTTTTACTGAGTTAAATCTGCCCCAATCAATATGATTCTTTTCATATAAGTTACAAATAAAAAGCCACAAGATTACAATAAAAATCAAGACCCGAGCACTGCTGATGTTGCACCTGGGAGTCTTAAGAACTTGTTATGGAATATATGTTTTTGCAACTGTAATGCTTAGTTTTTCTTTTCACCCTGGTCATGCGAATCAAATCTTTGCTTTCCTTCCTTTCCTACCTAACCAGGTTCCTATAATTTTTTTTTTTTTAAACCGAGACAGTCAGTCCCTTCTGGTTAATTTCTTTTGCAGTAGAGGTTGGAGATCCATATATTCTGTTTGTCTTGAGATATATTGAATCTATTATTGGGCTGATTTATCGTAATAATAAGTAAGTATATTTCTTCCTTTTGCACACTTTGTGATACGAATGTTGATAAATATTAATATGAGTGCAAAACAATAAAATGAAGATGAGAGTTCACATAAGAAAATGTCTTCTGATGTATAAAAATAAAATAAAAATCCTGTAACATCAAGTTTGATAACAATCAGTTCTTAATATTTGGCTAAATTATACAGATGGTAGCTAAAGGTGTTTTAACTTTAATTTTAATCTTCAAATAATGAGGTGCAAGCTTATGCAAACATTTGTCTTACTTTTGGTACAGTTGACCCATTGATGAAAATAGTTCATAGCAGTACTTACTTTAATATGTAAAAGTGTATTTTTAAAGACACACAAAAAATACTTATTTAAATTTCAAGTTTCCTGAAAATTTTTGTTTTGTTACTAAATTGGTGTAAAGTGTTTCTTGATAGAGCAAACACTGTCTGCTAAGGTAGGACTCACTGGTCTGTACTGCCTGCTGGGGTAGGACTCACTGGTCTGTACTGCCTACTGGGGTATGACTAGGCTCAGTCTGGTTAATCACATTTACTGTGAGAAACCTGAAAGATGAGTTGATTATGGACATTTGATTGCTTTGGTGATTACACTTGTGAATTTGGAAACCTTTTTATCTTAAATAAGAAGATGCATTTTATTTGACTGTATCTGTTCCCAGAAATTTAAGATTAGGAAGGCAAAGAGACTTCTCTGGACAAAGCCAAGGGATTGCAATCAAAATGGTGGGCAGTTGTTATCCTGTGTGTTTATCCTTAGATACTGAACAAGTGAATCAGTTGATGTCTTAAAAAATGTTGATAAAGAATTTCAGTTAAGCACTGTGGAAGATGAAATATTGAAAACAATAAGAAGTTTACGCTTTTAATGGGAATCCAGACTAAAACACCAAGGTCAAATACAAAATTAGAAGACAGAAGAAAAATGCTGCTGAATGAGATTTTTCAAAGCTTGCAGTTCTCATACCTGAACACCTGAAGATGGACAATAATGTCATATAGTTTGTTAAAGGCTTGGAAGTTTCAGTTGAATCCAATAATACTTAAATTGCCCCGAGTTTAAGAGGGATACAAGGGCTAGAGAGACGGCTCAGGGGTTAAGAACACTTGCTGCTCTTGCAGAGGACCTGAGTTTTATTCTCAGCACCCACAATGGCAGATCATAGTCATCTGAAACTCCAATTCCAGGGGACCCAGTGTCCTCTTTGATCTCCAAGGGCACTAGGTATGCATGTGGTCTCCATACATACATGTAGGCAGAAAACTCATACATAAAAATAAATAATTTTTTTTTTTGATGAAGAGGCTGAAGAGCATACTGGAGGTTGTACCAGCTGAGACTTATAATCCAGGGATTAGTAAGTATCAGGAAGCAGAAAATAATTCCAGAAAAAAAAATAAAAAATTCCAATAGACAATGGGAATTCTGCAATACTTTGGAAGACCATGATGAGAGTGATTTATTTCTCATTCAGGACAGGCATGTAAAGATTGGTTTCTGTAGTTTTCTCAAGGGCAAGAATCTTCCAGGGAGAATGACTTAGTGGTAGCATGCAGTATAAATTTGACAACCTCACAACTGTTCACACTCCTATTTTTCACCCATGTGACCAGACTTCCCCCTCCCTCCCCCCAGGCCACCCCCACTGTTTTATTCTCTGAGAGAGATCTACTCTCAAAGCTGTGAGGCAGAACTCTCTGTGCTGAAAGTGTGGCCATGTGTTCATATACTTCCTATCAAGGAGGTGTAGTGTGAGTACACAGTAGGGCAAAGGTCACAACTCAGTACTGTACCTGTGTCAAGTTACTCAAAGATTTGTGATTGCTTCTGTTCCTTTGGCCTTCCAGTCACAGTGGCCCTCCTGCACAGGATGGTTCAGTCCTTGCTCATTGTTACATCTGCAACTTGGACAGATCAAGAAGAGAAGGAAGTCTTCTCCTTCTTTCTTGTCTGTGTGGACTTGATAGCTTCTGGCATTAATGAAAATTTTCTTTGCTCTCTTGACAATAAAATGGAAGGTGTAGTTGGAAGATTTCCTGTGTCCTGACATGTTGGTGGTTGGGACAAATCTCTCCCACTCTTGTCCTCCAAGTAAACACAGAGGCATATATTAATTATAACAGCATGGCCATGGCTCAAGCCTTTTGATAGCTCTTATTTCTCAAATTAGTCCATAACTATTAAAAATCTATGTATCACCATATGTTCTGTGGCTTTACCTGTATCCCATTACATGTTGCTCCTTGGGCAACTTGCTGGCATCTCTCCCCACCTTTTTCTTGTCTCTCTCTTTTTGAATTTCCCACCTGCCTCAAAACTGCCTTGCCATAGGCCAAACATCTTTATTTATCAACCAATCAGAGCAACACACATTTGCAGCATACAGAAAGACATTCCCCCATCAAGAAGGCCCCTATGGCAGTTGATGCAGGGATGGGTATGTTTTTAGTATTAGTGAGTGAATGTAAAGAAGAGATTTTCTCCTTAGCTCAGCCATCCAGATGTTACTTAGCCCTGATTCTGTAAATGGCTGTTTTCATGATGTAGCAGAACACCTGGAAATAGAGCGCATTCACTCTATTTAACTTTATCTCTAATGTTCCCTTTCTACACTGGTACACTGGGACCATATTTAACTGAAAATCAGTAGATAACTGGAGGTGGGAGGAACTCTAATTTCTGGCCCTTTGTGTAGGATGTTGATTTGTTGGCATCTTTCTCTCATCTCTACAAAGGGCAGGGGAACATGGTCCTTTCTGCTGCAATGGTTCTCACACACATAGATTGATGCCTGGCCTGCTCATGTGTAAGGTTGGGTTCTGACAACCTTAGCAGGCTTCTGAAAAAAGGAAAAGTATTCATTTTGAGTTCTTTGAAAGAAAATTTATCATTCCTTAGTTAAAATGTAGTGGGACTAAATATATTGCATTGTAAATAATAGGTGAAATTGCTAGGTATGTTTATGTATCTTTACTGATACTATTTATCATGTTTTAATTTCGGTTGTGCAGCTGATCATGTCTTAGAGAAATGCATTAATTTAAAAACCTCCATGTGGGTCAAGTATGAAGAAATTTTTATTAGTTCACACATGGCCTCATGCCTTGTTGAGAACTATCTTTTTGTTGTTGTTGAGTTCTGTTTAGTAAAAATTTTAGTTGAAGATGTATCACTGCTAGAGAAGACACACTCATGAAGTTTGATGAGTTTTCCTTACACACAGTATAGATTTAATATAGAACAATCTCATGCAAGTGTTGAAAGCAAGTTGCACCATTGGTTTATTTAAACAGTATTAGATTAAGGTTCTCTTAATAATACAGGGCTCAAATTCTGACCAGCCACCCTTCTACTATGTATCATCCATTCTACTATGTATCATATATTGCTTTAACATGCACTTCTTCAGAATAAGGCATGAAGCAGGAGTTTGTTCCACATTTTCAAGATAAGCATTTGAAGTCTGCATGATGTCAAGTCTAGCAATTAATAGAAGTGGAGCTTGAGCTGGGATTCCCTGATGCCAGTGTGGATATTAGAGATTTTGATAACATTACATTCATCACCTGGATCAACTTTCCTTTTTCTCAGACTCTGTAGTTCTCTTCTGAAAGTGTATAAAAGTCTACATTCCTGAAAATTTCTGCTTATATGATGATGGCAAAATATGAAATATCCTATTTATGTTCCCTTTCATATGTAAAAAGCAATGTGAAAATGAATCTTTTAGGTGTTAAGACACTGTTAATAACTTGATTATAGCTTTACCATACTTTGGTTTTGTTTGGCTCAGCTTAAAATAAAAATTTCTAAACTCTTCCAAAAGAAGATTTTGCTTATTAAGTAATTACTGGTTGTTATCATTTTTGCAAGTTGTTGCTTTGAACAATTTCAAGTCTATGAATAAATGTAATGTGTTGTGTGCTGAACACTTATATATCCCGGAGTGACTGGCTGTTACAAGTACCAGATTTGCAAACTGCCTCATTATGTTTCATATGCAGAGAGATGTTTACCAAACTGTTAGAAAATCATGCAGATTGTAAGTATTTACCCCTAAGCACTAACCTCTAATAGAAGAGTATTTTTCTCCCTACCACAACCTTAATAATCAAATATATAGCACAGAATTAAGTGATTTAGGACAAATAAAAGCTTTCAAAATTATTCATGAGCACTTTAAAATTTGTTTTTCAGTTTCATTGGCTTTCTGTTTTCATTTGTTTTTCTGTTTAAAACCAAAACTTTATTTTAAAATTTAAATTAATTTCCTTTTTAAACTGTACATATAGAAATGGACATATGAACAGAATATTAGGTAGTGCTTACATTAGATATCTTCTCAAGCTTTACCACCTGTGATAAAAAGTTTTGAATTATAGGATTGGGGAGATGACATTGTATAAAATCAATTACAAAGGGTCCCTGGTCTAGGTTTGATCTCAGACCCCATAATGGAAGAAAGAACCAATTTATGAAAGTGATCTTCTGACCTCCAGATATCCAGAGCTTAATGAACACCCCCAAACTCTGCACAGTAACGATACAGTAAAAAAGACTTTTTTAAAAGATTCAGGTGGCCAAGAAAGATCAGAAGGGTAAGGACACTTGCCCCACCAACATTCTTAGTAACCTCAGTTTGGTCCCCAGAATGTATATAAAGATGGAAGGAGAGAATTGACTCAAAGTCATCCTCTGACCTCCACATCCATGTCCTGGTCTGCTTTTCTCTCAGTAATGATGAATAAATAAATACATACATAAATAAATTTAAAACAATGTTTCGCATCCTTTTCCTCTCCATTTAGATACATGCTTCTTTACTGTTGTCTAAAGTTATGCTACCATACAACAGCTCAGCAGAAGTTCTTAGTTTTATAATTTCTAGCTTAATACCTGTCGACCAGCAGTTTCCCATCTCTCCTTCCTCCTTTTCACAGCCTTTAGTAATCAGCATTCTACTGATTATTCAGCTTAGATGAGGCAGCTTATGTAGACCTGTGATGCCACGAATGTCTTATTTCTTAACATAAGTATCTCTTGTCCCAGCCATTCACACTGTTAGTGGCTGAGATATACGCTAATATTTCTCTATAACACGTTTAATGTCCGTCAACCAAAGGTGGACCCTTAGGTTGTTTCTGTATTTTTACTATCGACTGTGCACAGTTTTTCAATATACATAGGAGCTCAGACTTTGGCATGATGATTTTATTTCCTATAAATACACACCCATAAGTGTGCCTGTTGGGTCATATGGGAACTGGATATTTAACCTTTGTGGGCCCTTCACACTGTGTTACTGTTTTCTTAATGGCTGTATTAGTTTACAACTTCCTCATATTATGTGAAGACTCCCATTTCTTACGCATCATGAACAACACTTGCCATCTTTCTTTTAAAAACAAACAGTCATTCTTATGGCATGTGGTGATATCTGATTGTGCTTCTGATTTGCATTTCTCTCATGAATAGAGGCTATGTTGGTTAGGAAATTGATTTTCAACACACGATTCAATTAAAGATCATTAAATATATTTAGTTATCTTGCCTTTGTCTTTTATTATAAAAATTTCCTCTGTAAGACTATTATGACTTGAGGCTTTTGAAAATCAGTTTTTTTTTTAAAAAAATTCTGTGAAAATAAGTATTTCTACAATTTAAAATCAGGTACAGAATTTTTGTCAGGAATAACACATGGATATAGTGTATCCTTCATAGTGTATCTCCAGGTAACTTGCCCCATTTTTAATGATGCTTCTTAAAATAATTTTCAAAGCATCTCTGAGACTCTCCCAGTTTAAATGTTACCCTTTTCTTGCTATTGCTAGATAATGGGAATAATACGTTAAGATTTCATTTTCATTTATCATGGTCTGTTATTCCTTGTTCTCCCTTTCTGTTCTTGATCCAGCTGGGATCTCCTGCTCCCCTAAGCTTTCTCTCCCTCAAACCTTGCCCTTCATTACTCCCACTGTCATCCAGGTTGTTCATGTAGATCTCATCCATTTCTCTGTCATTGGGTGATCCCTGTGTCTTTCCTAGGGTCCCGTTTTCTAGGTAGCCTCCTTGGAGTTGTGTAGCAGTCTAGTCATCTTTGTTTTACATCTAGTATCCTCCTATGAGTGAGTACATACCATGTTTGTCCTTCTGAGTCTGAGTTATTTAACTCAGGATGATTTTTTCTAGATCCATCCATTTGCCTGCAAACCTCATGATGTCATTGTTTTTCTCTGCTGAGTAGTACTCCATTGTATATATGTACCATATTTTCTTTATCCATTCTTCAGTTGAAGGGCATCTAGGTTGTTTCCAGATTCTGGCTATTACAAACAATGCTGATATGAACATAGCTGAGCAAATACCCTTGTGATATGATTGAGCATTCCTTGGGTATATGCCCAAGAGTGCTACAGCTGGGTCTTGGGGGAGATGGATTCCCAATTTTCTAAGGAAGCACCATATTGATTTCCAATGTGGCTGTACAAGCTTGCATTCCCACCAGCAGTGGAAGAGAGTTCCCCTTGCTCCACATCCTCTCCAGCATAAGCTGTCTTCTGTGTTTTTGATCTTAGCCACTCTGACAGGTGTAAGGTGTTATCTCAGAATCATTTTGATTTGCATTTCCGGGATAATTAGGGATGTTGAGCAATTCCTTAAATGTCTTTCAGCCATTTGAACTTCCTCTGTTGAGAATTCTCTGTTTAGTTCTATAGCCCATTTCTTAATTGGACTGTTGGGCATTTTGATGTCTAATTTCTTGAGTTCTTTATATATTCTGGATATCAGCCCTCTATCAGATGTGGGGTTGGTGAAGACCTTTTCCCATTCTGTAGGCTGTTGCTTTGTCTTGTTCACCAGGTCCTTTGCTCTACAAAAGCTTCTCAGTTTCAACAGGTCCCA
Source organism: Onychomys torridus (assembly GCF_903995425.1). NCBI lineage: Eukaryota > Metazoa > Chordata > Mammalia > Rodentia > Cricetidae > Onychomys > Onychomys torridus. The sequence goes on along the minus strand of NC_050444.1, from coordinate 46,432,738 downwards.
TTGATTGGTTGTTTCTCTCAGTGTCTGTGCTATTGGTGTTATATTTAGAAAGTGATCTCTGGTGCCAATGCGTTCAAGAGTACTTCCTACTTTCTCTTCTATCAGGTTCAGTGTAACTGGATTTATGTTGAGGTCTTTGATCCACTTGGACTTAAGTTTTGTGCATGGTGACAGATATGGATCTATTTGCAGCCTTCTACACATTGACATCCAGTCATGACGAGAACAGGAATAGGCAGAGTGCTGGAGAGGTCCCCAGAAATCCACAATGATACATCCTCTGTAGACTACTGGCAATGGTTGAGAGAAAGCCTGATCTGACCTAGTCTGGTGATCAGATGGCCAAACACCCTAACTGTTGTACTGGAACTCTCATCCAATAACTGATGGAAGTGGATGCAGAGATCCTCAGTTAGGCCCCAGGTGGAGCTCCTGGTGTCCAATTTTCGAGAAAGAGGAGGGACTGTAAGAGCATGAATTGTTGAGATCAAGATTGCAAAAAGCACAGGGACAAATAGCCAAACTAATGGAAGCACATGATTATGAACCTATGGCTGTGGAGCCCTCAGATGGATCTGGCACTCTGGATAAGTGAGACAATTGAATAGCTTGAACTGTTTGGGAGGCATCCAGGCTGTGGGACCAGGATCTGTCCTTAGTGCATGAGTTGGCTGTTTGGAACCTTGGGCTTACACAGGGACACTTTGCTCAACCTGGAAGGAGGGGACTGCACCTGCCTGTACTGAACCACCAGGTTTAAATGAATCCCCAGGGGAGTCTTGGCCCTGGAGGAGATGGGTATAGAGGGGAGGGGGTGGGAGGAAGGTGGGGGCGGGGGCGGGAGGGGGGAGGACAGGGGAACTCATGGCTGATGTGTAAAGTTAAAACACAAATATAATAATAATAATAAAAGAAAAAAAAGATTTCATTTTCAACAGTTTTTAGCAATTTTCAAAAAATTGCATTTAATATTTTTACTATTGATGATGGTCTTTTTAATGAATATCTTATTTTACTGTTGCTACCAAATTCTTTTTCTATGTATTTCATTAATTTTACATTTACCAATATACCTTCTTTAAGGGACCAGTTTTTCCTCTTCTATATTTAATTAATTACTATATAGGCAAGGGTTTTTATGTTTGATGAATTATAACATCCCTCAGTATTAGTATTGATTTAATCAGAAATTATAGCATATGTCTTTGGTGGAAGCCTTTCAAACTGATGTCTCTATCTTTTGATATGCCCTTATCAGTATTTGAACCCTCTCTTGTTTTCTGACTCTGCAATATTTCCAACTTACCTTACACTTTCCTTGCCTAGGACATGGAACCAATCATTGTCCTGTGGAGTCCTTCCTATTTTTAGGTTGGAACATCACTGAGAACCCAAAATTTGGATTATAGCATTTAATGTTGCTTTATGCATTTTCCAGGGGATAGATCTAGACAAATGTTTTATGTAAATATCTCACACCTATAGCCACTTTTCAGGGATCATTACACACTTTTCTCCAGTGCAATGCTTCAGTTTTACTTTTTGTACAGAAAGAATCTTGACTCAGCATTAACAAATTCATTTATTTGGTGTATTCTACCATTATCAGCAAACATTCTCAGAATTACTATACTGTCACCTCTGTCAACAGCAAATATAAGTAAAAAATTTAAGTCCTCTTTGGCTGTAAGATATATTGTATTGAGGCTTTATATTCATAGGGACACAGCATTAAAATTATTTGTACTACATCTTCCAAAAGGATATTCACTATAATTAAGTTGTAGTGAAAATTACATATTTTCTTCTTTTTATTATTCACTGAAATTTTATTCTTTGACAATTTCACCTATGTACACAATGTATTTTGATGCTATTCTAACCCTTTACACTCTACTCCTCCCAGATGCCTCTCCCTCATATTCCTCCCAACTCCATGACCTCTGATTTTTTTTAAAGTAACCTACTGAGTCCATACTTTAATATTTTTCCTTTTGTTCAAGATCATGTTTCTGTCTTTGATGATATTCTAAATATATTTTTCATATCACTTATTTCCTTCCAAATCCTTAACTTTTCCAGTGACCCTTGCAGTGGCTTCTTTTTTCATTTTGCCTTATAACCACTACTTACTAATAGACATGCATATGTCAAGAGTCTATTAATTAGTGTATAATAATGCCTGTCACCTTTTATGAATCTCATTTTGGTACCAGAGCAATCAGTGACTTGATCTTTACATGTATGCTGTCATACATGTAAGGTATGTATGTTCAAATAATATCTAGATTTTCCTTGTATATTCATAGGTCTCCGATTGTTTCCTCTTAGCTGATTTCATCAATGAGTATTTCAGAAGCAGGGTTATAACTAAGTAGAATGTTTTCATTGTTCCTGACCACAGAGGGGATGTCGTTGATCCAACTAAGTCAAGATTGGCTTTATGATGCACATATATATGCTTCCTCTCTCTTCTCTCATACACACACACACTTGTGCCCACACATACATTCTTATAATTTAAGGTAGGTGTTGAAATTTGCTGAAACTACTTTCATGTTCTCAACATCTATTGACATTGAATATGACAGAATTATATGTTTTCTTACTTAGATTATTAATATCATAAAGCACACTCAAAGGTTTCAAAATTTTAGAGTACTCTGATATTTTAGACTAAAAACAACCTGACCACATGGCTTGTGTGTACTATTGGAATCTGAAAATATTTCCTGTTTTGAGGTATGGCAATGAGGTTCAGATGTTAAGGTTTTATATACTTCCTTCCCCTAGACTTATAGATGTGGGAAAATTTTCCTCTGGTGCTCTGCAGCTACCTGACAGCATTGGATTTGGCTTTATTAGGGATGTCTGTTGCAGTTTCTGTGTGAAGCTGTATTGGTACATGGAGTTATTTCTGTGTGTACTCTGTGTGTCTTCTGAGATAAACTTGGTAAATACACTTGCTTAGAGAATCATCCATTTCATCAATGTTCTCAGGTTGACTTCTATGGACTTTTGTAAAGTAGTCACTTATGATTTATTTTTCTTTTTACTTTACCCTATTTATTCCCCTTTTCTGATTAGATTAACCAGTAATGTCTTTGTTATTTTTTATTGAAACAATATTCCTAGTCTTTTTAATTTTGTAATTTTTAATGTTTTAAAAATTCTCATTATAGTTTAGTTTTTCCTGTTTGCTAATTATATAAATGAGTGGTTTAATTTAGTCTCATTATTTTGATGTGCAGTTTTTAAATTAAAGTTGTTTTTCTAAACAAGATTAGAGTTTTTGTCTTGGTGTCTGTCCTCATGCTTAAGAATCCATTACCAAGGAGCTCTATTATTTGGCTTGGAATGCCTTAAAATTATACTTCTTAACCTTATGACATTGTGGTCAAGTTTTTATATTTTCCTCTTCACAGAGTATATTTATAACTTTTAAATTGTCTAATGTACATTCAGTTTCCATGAATGGTCTGTTGGTCTTAAAAATCACAGAAACGTGTTTTTCATGTGACATTGGATGTATTGGTTGCTGCCTTCCCTCCATTTACCGCCCTGTCATTCATGGTCACCCAAACTTTTATGTCACCATCTATTTTTTGTAGAAAGTGAAGCTTAAAGATCTCTTGAATTACGCATTTTGCTCTCAACTAGCATTATCTGCTGTTCTGTTTCTGAAGTAGGACAGCATGTTATTTGTTGCGTAGAAATTGATACTTCATTTTATCATTGTGAATTTTTTTTCAAGACAGTTACTCTGTGTAGCTTTGTGCCATGAATTTTGATTCTTAACAACATAAAGTTGCCACTCAAAAATTCTTTGCAGTCTGGAATGTGCTTTCTCTGTCTGTTTTTCAACCTGGTTTCTGTTTGTGGAATTTGCTGCTGTGCTCTTGCCCATCTTTATATTTTAATACTTCTGCATCATCTTGTTTTAAACCGCAGACAGTAGTTTTACATTTCATTCATGAGTCTACAGGATATCCTACTAATAAAATCTGAAGCTATTTATTAGCTGATATAACTGATATTATTTAATATCAGTGAAATATTTTATATTAGTGGTGGTTAATAAAATCCATATTTTATGTTATCTGACTTCAGATGTATATTGTACATATTTAGACCCTTTCCATTTGTGTCCAACTTTACATGGCATGTTATTTTACTTCTTTCTCTTTTAAATTCAGTTATTAATAAGCTTATGTAAATTTTTATCTTTCATCACTCCTTTACTACATTGCAGAACATAGTCTCCAGAGCATGTGATGCTTATGTTCTTGTACATTTGTTCAGAATTTGATTTACTTTGTTATTTTTCTTAGATCTGTAATTTATTGTATTGCTCATCAGTTATTCTGTGATATGTTGCAAACATCTCCATAGTGATGAGATTTCCACACATAGTATTGCTGAAACTATCTACACTCGAAACTATTTACTTGTGTTTTTTAATTCAGTGATATCAGACAGTGGTTTCCCGAAGGCTTTGAAAATATTACTCTACTCTTGTTTGTTTTATGTTTTTCTGTGAGCACCTTTTTCTAGCCTTAAATTCATTCTCTCAGAAGTTCCTCTGTCTTTCCATCTGGAGTTCTAACTTTATGATCTCAGAGTTTTGTTCTGTCTTTAGGTCAACCATTCTGGACTAGCTTTTCTAAGAACCCTTTCAAAGAAATATGACTCATGTTTCCTTATTTTGTTTGTATTTCACCTTGTATCATAAACTCTAATTGTATGTATAGTAGATTCCCATTCTTTCATGTCTCTTGTTTTCTTAGTCGTTTTAAGCTTTTATCTCATTTTAAAGTGGATTGTTATCACATTTTATTTATTTGCTTGTAGTATGTGAGGTATGTTTATTGTAAAGGATGGATTCCATATATCCAGAATGTGGTTGTCTTATTATAATGGAATTTTACAGGATAATGAAATGTAATTATGACTTCAAATTTTTTTAATTTAAATTTAAAAGTGAATTCCTAGTCTTTTGGAATATGTCTTCAGACACTGCTTCATTTATTTATTTATTTGTTTGTTTGTTTGTTTATTTATTTATGGTGATGTTACTTTCTCCTAATCCTGTAACATTTTGGCATTTTTTGCTCCATAAAGTACAATTTGGTAGAAAGCTAAATTATTGTAATCTCTCTCTCTCTCTTTTGATTTGTTGTCTTTTGAGACAGGGTTTCTCTGTGTAGCCCTGGCTGTGCTGGAACTCGCTTTGTAGACCAGGCTGGTCGCAAACTCATAGAGATCTGCCTGCCTCTGCTTCCTGAGTGCTGGAATTAAAGGTGTGCTCTACCATGATTTGCTGGAATATCATTTTTAACTAAAGATATTCTGGTATGCTTTGGCTTCTTCTGTTGTTAGTGGTTTAAAAGGTTTGAAAGTCCAATTCTTATTTGTCTTAAAACTTGTTGTTAATTTTGTTACTTTGCTTACATGTAGGCTTGCAAAGTTTTAAACGTTCCTATTATAATTAACTATTAGGATCAAGAAGGGGAGAAAAAATTGTAGGAGTCAGAGGGCACCAGGCCAACACAACGTATAGAATACACTAAGCTCCTCGGGCTCAGTGGTACTGAAGCATCAAACATTGACCCTGTGTTTGTCTGAGCTGGGTCCTCTGCATCAACCTCAAGGTTGTGTAGCTTGCTGTTCTCATGGGACTCCTAACAATGGGAGGTGGGGGTGTCCCTGACTCTTTTGCCTCACTTGGGACCCTTTTCCTCCTACTTGGTTGCTTCATCCAGTCTTGATATGAGGGTAGGTGCTTAGTCTTACTGTGTCTTGTTAGGCCAAGTTCAGTGGATCAGTGGATATCCCTGGGGGGCTTGCTCTCTCCACCCTTCTCCCCCACCTTTTTTTTAAAAAAGGAAACAGGAGTTATTTAAGGGAGAGGGAAGGTAGATATGGATAGCCTGGGAGGAAATGTATACTTATCAGCATGTTTACCCAACCTTGTTCTAGGATACTGGGAGTAAGAAGGGTTGGCTTATTTGATGGGAAATAGGTGTGTGACTGGAAGTGAACAAGGAAAGTCCTGCTTTCTCTTTCTGTAATTTTTCTGTCATTGAGTCAGAAAAGACATGGAGATTTGACTTTGTATTATTTTCTCACAGCTCGTATCAGCTCAGTGGCAGAAGCCTTGGCTTTCCTCCAAGTGGACTGAATGTCAGTTTTAATCTTGGTTGGTTTTCATTCATTTTTTTCTACACTCTCATGTGTGTTTTAATCATATTTCATGAGAGGCTGCTTTAGGGTATCTTGGCAAATAAACATTTTAAATCATGATCTGTTTACATTTTAATCACAACCAATTTGTTATTTAGATGATGCTTAAATGTTCCCTTGTTTAAGACACTAAGGTGTTTGTGTGATATATGTTAGTTTTAAGCATGTTTAATTTACGTGTCCATGCCATAATCTGGAAGTCTTACCTTCGTCATTGGACTTTTAATCTTATTTCTCATCTTAAACTGGAACATATCATAGTCTTTTCCTAATGAAGTAATAATGGGATAAACTATTTTACACTGAAAAAACATTTGGAAGACAGTCAGAACGGGTGTAAGATTATAATTGTAAAGTTTTAATACTTGTTTTTGTATAATGTTTCAGTTTTGTGTGCAATAAGTGGCAGAGTGTTACTTCCTAAAATGTAGCTATGCCATGTTATACAGTGAGCTTAAAAACAGCAGCTGCAAATTAGTTTTTAAACTGTTATTCTTCCTTAAAATGTAAAGCATGAACTTACCTTTTTTATTTCAAGAGTTATCAAAATATTTTAATGAACGTTTTATAAATATATAGTACAGCATCTAAACGTGGAAGTAGAAGTTCTAGTTGAAGACATAAGTAATCCAGTTTATGTGTGGACCTCTGAAGTGCCACACTCAGAACTGTCAAGTGCCTGCTTGTCTTTAGAGTGTGACTCTACGTCCTACAGTACCCCATCTAGGAAAGTCTTATTGCGGGTGTCAGGCCACCCTTGCCTATGTTAGGACAAGAAATGGTTTATTTCCCTATACTCTATTACAATCCCTTTGGTTTCTTATAAATGAGACCAAATTTTCCATCTGCCTTCATCCTCTGTTAATGAATTAAGTAAAACCCATCCCATTGTCTCCCTTTGAATTCCTGCTACTATAACCCTTGATTAAATGTCAGCCTTTTGTTTCCATTGTCTTAGTTCCCCCTATTTACATTTTTGACAGCCTTCTCTCTCTCAGCTGAATACTGTTATCACTTCTTTATTTTAATCCTCTCCCAAGCTGCCTATATTATCACCCCTGCGTTTCAGAACCCAGATTCTTACCCTTTAATCCACTAATTGGCTTCTTACCCCAGCTTGCCTTGCCGCTTCTTTGTATGTCTGACCCTTCTTTTGCCGCACAACCTGCCCACCAGGCTTGAGGTCCTGCCAGATATACTTACCCTGTGCCCTACTTCATCACCCAGAGGACTTTATTATTTTCTTCTATCATCTCCCTAAAGTTGCTGTGAATACAACGTCCACTAAAATTATTTTCTAGAATATATGGTGTAGTTTCCAGTTTTCAAATGAATTAACAAAATTTCTATTTTATGAAGTCATTATTTTTGATTAAAGATATACATTGGATTTAATAACTGAGAAAAATATGTACAAGTAGGACATTAATTTCATCTTGTTAATTTCTATTTCCATTTTTCCTGTTGGTGAAGAAAGTTTGTTATTCTTTCAGTGGGTGATTTTTCTATTTAAATATGAACATAATATTTTTTATTGTAGGAAATTCAGATTTATTCTTCTTTTTAGTGGATTTGAACATGTGGGAAAATAAAAATGTATGAAAATGAGTGAAGACAACATTCTTAAAAACTTTACATAGACATGAAGGCTGGTGAGTTTAAGTTGAACTATTTGTAATATTGTCTTCATGTACTCTACATGGTAGTACACATTTATGAACACAGGACAAATTATGGATGAATATGTTAATATATATGTATATATATATACAACACAAGTTGTTAAATGCAATTGCATTTTAAAAGTCTCAAATTAGCAATAGTTTCAATTTTGTTTTTCATGGATCTTTCAAAGTAAGTTTTCTTTTTCTTGTGTTAGTGTCTTGCTTTCGTTACATGCGCAGACTGAAATAGTCCTCATCTATTAGAAACCAGCAAACAATTTAGACTGGCTACCTTTATTTCCTGAAGCTTGGTAAGAAATTATAACCAAGTGACTCACCAGGAAAAGTCATAATAGGGATTTAAGACTGGCCATGCTATCTAGGAATTCTGAAGTGCACCCACAGAGTAGTAAGGCAGGATCTGTGGGAAAGGAGAAGCTATCAGAAGAAAGACTATGATAAAAGGCAAGGCAGTTACTGGGTAAGTCAAAATAGGAGATGAGATGAGACCACGCCAGATGTGTTTAAGGTACTTCTTGCTTATGATTTAGGAATTTAGAGAGACTACTCTAAACATCATGGTAAAGTCAAAAGAGCAATGACTTATAGAAAGTTACAAATAATAATTTTGTGAAATATAAAAGCTTACATTAAAATTTATCATTCTGATTGCATAATTTGCCAATAGATTTAAAGAAAAAATATATCAAAATAGAGAAAAATCTGCAGAATCCCACTGACAGAAACTGCTTTTCCACCAATACTAAAAGTTCAAATCTGACTAAAACTTGTATGTAAGTCACTACTATATAAATCTAAAAACTTTCTGCAGTTTTTCAATAGTTTCACCAATGAAAGAAAACCTCTCCAGTACAGTATTTTTTGACTTTGGATTCTAAACATGGCCATTGGGGTTGCTCTTCAAATGTATTTTCAGACTCCTGCTTCCTATTACTTGGAACACTTCCTCCCTGATTGGTCTGCACAGTTTGGTTAGGACACTGTAAGGACAGGAAAGCCTTTGGCTGCAGGAGGATTTAGCAAAGTGGTGATCAGAGTGTGAGCTCTGCATGAAGTCTTGTACATGCACATGGAAGTTACACGGGCTACTCAGGGAGAGATAGGAGTAAGTCTGGAAAGTACTGCCGAGTCTCTGGATTTCAGAATGTTTATGCCCATTGCTTCTTACATGCTAGCCAATAGTCACAAGTCACTGCTTAGCACTAGAAATGTGGTTTAGCTAAGTCAACTGTGTTGTAAATTACAATGTACACTGTGTTTTGGTGATGTAATATAAAGAGAATGAAATGTATCTCTTAAATCATTTTATGTTGATTATACCATGAGGTAATAGTTGAGATATATGAGTTAATAAAATATATAATTAAAATTAACTCTTTTCTCTTTGTTTGCATGTAGCTGCTAGGGAATTTAAAATGAGTTATCTGCTTATATGATATATAGCCGGTGGAGAGGGAAGTTTTGATGCATTCCATATTTCAATGAAAGATTTTTTTTAACTTTATATGCTCTGGTTATTTAATATAGTGCAAACATTAGTTTAAGTTTTGGTGAGTTTTCAACTATGCTATAATATATACTCAGATCCATGTGTCTATATATTTTCTTCCTAGGTAATATTTTCTTATTTTATTGAGTATATGGCGGTCTCACTGAAAGTGGGTTAGCATTGTTTAGAGCCCTTGCTGCTATCCCAAAGCAGTCTTTCTTTGTGCTCTTTCTAGACTATTTCATTTCAATTCTCTTTGGAGTTGTGAACAGTGAGAGACATGAGCTGTCTCTGAGGGTGAACCATAAACACAGCAGTAGGAAGGATCTGGTTAAGGGCAAGTAAAGAGATATGGACAGGGAACTGAAGTGGAGTTCCAGATGTGGCAGGATGCCGGGACCTGGGGTAACACAGTCAACTTCTCACACAGCCATTTGAAGAGAGAATGGTTGCAACTGGTTTCCAAGTCAGAGAAGTGAAGGCCTGTTCTCATCATCACACCCTCCGAAACATTCTCCCACACAGTTTCTTAGTGAAAATACACTTTTTGTGAACCTTGGTTTCTGCCCTGAGCTGTCATTCTGGGTACTAGTTTCCAGATAGGCTGCTTTTGCCTTTTCATCTCCTTCTCTAAGTGCTGTTTGGGACCTAAGTTTCCAAGTCTATAAGGTTGCTTTCCTTGCACGTGTCAGTTCATTTGGTCTTTTAAACACATTAAATCTTTTTATTTTATAATGAAGGAAATTAAAATTTAATGAACTAATTTATTGGCATATGCTTACCTATTTATTTTCATTTTTATGTTTTCCTTTATTTTCAATGAGTTTTTGGTTGTTTTTTTTGTATACTGCTCTCTTCTAGAATTCTAAAAACTACTATAAATTTACCACTCGTGTCTTTACAAACAAAATCTGTATAACTTTATATTGCTGTTTGAAAGGAGAAAAGATTATTTATCTCATCTGCAGCTGCCTTATAAAAATAATTTCATTATGGATCTTTAAAAACAGGATTCCAGCTGTGCATTTCTATAAAAGTAGTTTTGGTCAACAGAGGGTTAAGAAACAGTAGCTGCTGTGATACATCCATGATGCTTTTGGTGATTTTTAATCTTCATATTTCTTTCACAAGCAGGTAGGTTTTGTCTATGTGATATGCAAATCACTCACCTCCTATGAGCAACTGGATAGGGATATGTGTTTCATCTTAAAACAAAGGCCAAGAAAAAATAATAATATGATAAAGTTATTCAAAGGATTTCAGAAACAGGTGTTCTAAGTCTAGGCTAATTGGATTTCAGTTAATTATTCCCTTTACTTTAGGGAATATAAGTAAGAAATTTAAAAAAAACCTGCCTGAAAACTTCACTAACATGCTAATCACCCTGACCATGTTTAACCTAGGCAAAAAAAAAACAAAAAGCCAATGTAATGTGACCGAAGTCTTAATTACCTTTTCTTTTCTACCTTTTAAGATAAAAATTATAGGCTTCCTCATATACTATACATCACAAAATGTTATGACATATTCTTATTTTTCTCATATATGTAATTTTAATTTCAATTCCAATTCACAGAAAATAATTTTATAATTTAATGATTGGATCTCTCATTCACATCAGGGACACCAAATAAAATTTTCTTAGATGTTAGGTCAAGTTCTCTAGGCTATTTGATTTTAGATAGTCATTTTTAATTTCCTTTCCATTTTCAGAGAAGAGTAGTTCTTACATATATTTTCCTGTGGCCAGCATTCCTCACACATTAGACCAAAAGACTAAACTCTTGCTTGTACAATAATACACAAGTTCAGAGCATAAACTCTGTAAGGACTTGTTTAGTTGGTGGTGCTGCCCACAGAACAAAGTCAGGCCCATAGTTATTCCATGATGTTTTCTAGGTAATGGATCAATAAGTTAGACATTTTGAAGGAAGCTGGCAACGATGACTAGACTTAGGATAATTGGAAGGTTGGACACTAATGCAATGATTCTTCTATGTGCGTTGATTTCTTTGTTTCTATTTCTAAAGCAAAACTAGGAGTATGGTTTCTGGTAAAGGAATCATAAACTGACTTGATTGGAAGAGGCAGAGATTTAGCAGCAAAGCAAAACAGCCATGTGCTCACATGATATGCTAGGCACTTAATACATATTTGTTAAAATCACAGATGTATTTATATTTGTTATAACTTATCATATTGCCAGGAAAAGGGGGATCTCTATTTAAGGGTTTTTTTCACCTTGCAAATGCAGTGTCTAGTAGCTAAGGCTCACATTTCTGTAAAAAGGGCATTTTTACTACTGTATTCAGTTCATTCTGTTTTCTTTCCTCTTTCTAATTTAAAAGACAGTGTGTTCTACTAGATAGAGATATTAGCTAGCTATGTTTAACTTAGGACTAGTCTGGCCTTCAATTGACAAGGAATTATTTATTTATTTATTTATTTATTTATTTATTTATTTATTTATGCCCTTTCCTCCCTATTGCTAGGACTTCAGGTATGTGCAATCAAATACCAGCTGTGTACTTGACAATAGTTGGACTAATGTGGATTACCAATGTTGTTGCAACTGTGATACTCCTTTTTCAGAAATTCTCAACCTTTTGTATCAACATTATTAAATTTTAGTTAGAGACAAAATCAGAACAGTGAACAAATGTGTTATTTTTGTTGAAAATGTATAAAAAATACTTTCCATGTTTTGATTTTGTCCTTTTACTTTCACCAAAAGTTACTCATGAATTAATATTGATGCATGTGGAAGTAAGTCAAATAAATAAGTAAAAGATATTTACCCCAGGAATTTTGTCCCATTTCAAAGGCAGTCATTCTTAGTTTTCATTTCACAGCATGATCTGATTACTGTTACATATTTTGAATAGTACTACTTTTAATTCACCATTTTAGATATTTTTGCATGATAATTCTAGATGCTTGAAGAACTTAGAAAGTTAATTTGTTACTTCTAATAATCAATATTTTTTTGAGAGGGTAGTCTATGACTGACTTTGTAGCTAAGCCTGACCTCACACTTCTGACCTTCTTGCCTCTGCATCTCAAGTGCTAGGATTAGAGATGTGTGCCACATGGCTTGTGTCTGTGGTGTAAAGTATTTTTGTGTCCTAGAGAAGTGCGATACCAACTGAGCTGCAGTCCAGGCCCTGAAATATTAAGTTACTAGTTTCATATTGACAGAGTTTGAAGTGTAATATAATCAAAATTCTGAACTTTAAACATATTTTGGCTCTAAATATAATAGTTGCTACTACAAAGGGTATTTTGTCAATTATATAACTATTTCAGTGTCAGTCCAAGTTTAAGCACAGTTTCATGAAAAGGAAAAGTGTCTAAGTTTTTACATTTTATATTACTTTAAATTTTCTTCAGTGCTTCCTTTTTAGTGGTTATTAACTGGAATTTTCTTGGTGAGCTCGTCAACAGGCTGCCTGTCCTTTCTGTTTTGTTGATGATCATGACCTTCAATGTTTCACTAGAGGTTGTATAGAGCATTATATGTTCTACTGAACCAAAAGCATTTAAATTTGTTCTGACCATTGACCATAACATGTTCAGAGAATTATAGGTTTGAAATAAACTTCTTCAGGATGTTGAGGGTATGCATCTATTGCTTTTTAACATAAATTGTGCTTCTGAAATGTTCATAGTTTGAGTACCACAGTTTATTAAATCTTTTTTCATCTTTGGAAGATTTTAGGTATGCTTCTCTATCTTTGGGTTATTGAAATTTAACAGAATCTGTGTACTTTGCTTTGTTATTCAACTTGGCACACATGGAGTGAAGAATTCTAGTATTAGCTTCTTTCCAGTTCAAATTTTCTTTTGTTTTTCATCATTTGACCTTCCCCCTCCATTGTCTGGACACTCTTATAGATGGTTGCCTATTTTTTTCCCTTTAGCAGTCCAGCTTTGAGCCTCTGCCGTGTATACCTCTTGCTTATTTGCTTAGATGACTGATTGTTTCCTGTATCCATTGACTACAGTTTTTGAAATTTATAATTTTATATTTTCTGAAATTGTGTTTTTATAATTGGTTGTTGTCTGAGTCTGATTTTGTATAAAAATAGAGATTTTCCTGTTAATTTTAATAATATGTATTATATATAGTTGAGATAAATTTTTACTTTTTAATTACTGTATTTTTCAGAGTGAATAATATTCAGTTTCTTTGATTTCTTTATTAGTTCTTTAAGAATTTGCTTTTATTTTATTGAAAATGTGTTTTATACATCCTGATTATGATTCTTCCCTCCCTCTACTCCTCTCAGTTCCTCCCCAACTCCCCTCCCATCCAGATTCACTTCCTCTCTCTCATTAGAAAACCAAACAGGCTTTTAATGAATAATAATATAAGAAGAGAAAACAAAAACTAACATATTGAAATTAATATTGATCATATTCATCTGCTAGACCCACTCCTCCCAGATTCATCTCCTTCCCTATTAACCTGGCTTTGTACCTTATTGTTTTTATTGTCTTTTAATCTATCAAGTCTAATCTGTGCTGCTGTGTCTGGAAATAAGTTTTCCTGAAGTCTCCTACCATCTCTAGTTCTTACCATCATTCTACTACCTCTTCCACAATGATATCGGGAGGAGGGAGGATAGTATAGATGTCCCACTGATAGATAAATGTTCTGCAGTGTCTTATTCTCACACACTGACCATTTGAATTTCTGTGCTAATCACCATCTATTGAGAAGAAAGAACTTTTATAATGAGAGTTAAAAGGTGCTCTCATCTACAGGCATAATAATAATTCATTAAAAGTTAGCTTAACACTATGCTTCTTTAGCAGATTAACCATTGTAGGTTTCCCCTAAGGCCTATGACTTATTTAGCAACAGGTTCTTGGCCTGATGATAGTGCCAGGTATGGATTTCATTTTGTGGAGTGTCTTAAATCCAATCAGAAAGTGATTGGCCATTCTTATGACATTCCTGAGACCATTGTACTTGCTGGTAATTATTGTAGCCAATCAGTTCTCAGTTGGTTAAGACTGATGGTTAATTTTCTCCTCAAATGTCATACATAGCACCTTCTAGCACTGTGAAAGCTAACCAGTAAGTAGGAAGCTTCTATGTCAGTATCCTCTTGATTTCTCTACCTTCTGTGACTCAACTCTATGGTGTTTTCAGCATGAGGGTCTTACCATCAAGTTCTAGAGGGTAACAAAAAGAAATGGCAATAATCTGACATGTTTGGCCGTCTATGGCATCTCATAGCATAACAATTCTAAGATATGTGACCAATTCACAACACTGACTCTTTTATTTGTTAGCATGTAGTGTCTAATGGGGACATTGCTGCTGTTATAGGGTAATCCCATTTAAACTCTTTTTTATACAAGTATGCCTTTATTTAAGAAGTTTCTATAGTAGTAGATTTCCATGTGACTCTTTCCAAAGGCCTTTTTTTGTTATTTATCTCTCCACTAATATCTTCTCTGCTCTTCCTTCTCACCCCATCCCACTTAACCTTTCCCTTTCCATTATAATCCTGTATTCTTTCATTTTGTCATTCAATTTTATGTTAGAATTCCTCTGCAGTCATATTTAATGTCTGATTCTACCCATAATACTGTTTGGCTTAGTCATAAAAAATTCATAATGAATTAACTTCAATTTGTTTATTGTTTAAAAGAAGTCATATCCACAACAATGTTTTTGACACGGAATCGAGGTATAATACATTCTATGTTTAATGCCTTTGTTTCTCCAGCTACACTTAGTATATTATTATCAAAGTTACAATGTATAATTCCACTATGACTTGAATCCTTGATGTAATATGCTCCTATTTAGGGTTTAGCAAACATTTCTATAAATGAACATAGTAAATCCTTTCAGCCTTGTGGGCACATAATCTCTATCTATCTCACTGTTGTACACAAAGACAATATGTAAAGAGATCTGAAAGGCTTTGTTCCAATAAATATTTATTTACCAAACCCCACCAATTATCTGTATTTGACTTAATGACCATTGAATATCCAGCTCCCTGGATGTGTCAGGTAGTATATGAACTCTGAAATCACACCTGGATATGTCAGTAGACACAGGTATTCCAGTGTTACCTATGTGGTCAGATATAGTCATATAACCTTTTTAGGACTGATCTCCCACAGCATAAAATACGATAAATTATCAACCTAATTATCACTTTTAAATGCTTATTCTGGAAACTAATAGGATCTTCTCAATGTGAAAATCTTGGTGTTTTGTATAAAATGACTTCATGTAAAACACTGCAGGTGATGTTACTTTCAAGATACAGAGCTAGATCTAATATTTGGGTTTGCCTTTATTTGTTTAATTATATAAATATATAATTAAAAACAATTCAGAAATAAAAAACTTATTGATTCATATGATATTACACTATGAATAATGAATATATTTTAATGGGTCTCTTATTGTTTTGAAAATTTATTAGCAAACCCCTATTCAACTTTGATAAGCTAAAATTGGGCTTAAAGTAAGATGTTCCTGAGGGCTGTAAAATATTTATTAATATTTATTACTAAGTATAGAAAAATATACATTTCAAAGGAAGCAACTGTACTATTTACAATGATAATTACAGCTGAACTTTCTGGTTCATAAATGTAACTTATTTTGAATGATTAAACCTAAATGATCTTACTATTTAATATATATGTATTCAAATGTAATGTTTTCTGGTACATTTTAGAACAAAATAACCTATCTCAAATCCACATTTAAATTTGAAGTAAATTCTTGATCTTTTCTTGAAGCATTAAAATGATTTTCCACTTTTTACTCACCTGTTTATTTTTTTTAACCATTTTAATAGTCATTTATACAGTCTCACCCCTTCCATATTACCCCTCCCTCCCTCCATTCCTCTCTCCCTCCTTCCCACCTCTTTCTCCCTTATTTTCCTCCACAGGAGAAACTATTTATTTCTTCTTCTTGAGACTTAGTGAAGATCTTCTGAAGATCACTTTACATTGTTTCTATAGATCCCAGTAGTAAATGCAGATGCCATAAATTTTGGTTCTGATTTTTTAAAAGTATATCTCTCTCATCTTTAAGAATGATGTGAAGTGCAAAGCTTAGTTAACTGAGGGTTAAAAATGTCAAGTAGGAGCTACCAGTATAGTCACAAAACATAGATATATTTCTCGAAGAACCCTCAACTGCATGGTGGACCTAGTCCTTGCCAGGGGCAGTGCCTATGGAAGTTGAAAAGCATGGTATGCTTGGAACTCTGGGGATAAACTGAAGTATTTCTTGAATGCATCTCAGGAGTAGTAAAAATTATTTGCATGGCTTGTTGTTCTGATGATTTAGCTATCACTCCTCAGAGTATACCCCACCTTTCTGACATTTGCTTCCCTACACATTCTTTTAAATTAAATGCTGTTGTTGATTCTAAGGTTACAAGATGTTGTAATAACTTAACAAGTACAACTTACCATTGTTTGTGTGCTTAAAATGTTAAGCTGCAAATGGCATCACACATCTTTAAGAACAGTACTCAATAGGCAAAAGCAGGTGGGTCTCTGAGAGTTTGAAGGCCAGCCAGGACTACATAGTGAGACCCTGTATTTAAAGAAACAATCAACCAACCTGTCCTCAATGTCTAAATATCCAAATGTAACCAAGGCTAGGTTTTCAATTTGAAAAACCTTATATTCTACCTAGTAGGTGTCTTTGTATAATTCTTTTGAAAAGCTGGAATATCAAACTTGATTATATTTCTAAACCAACAATACAATATAAAATTACATGTATTCTTACATTTGTTGTTTAACTTTCTAATTTTATATTTGTGATAAGAATTAATTTCAAACTGACACAGAGAGATGTTAATTACTGGGTTTTAAATCACCTGTCATTTTTCTTTCAGGATATTTAGCAAGTTTGAAATTTTGTTTTGTTATGTTTGTTGTGTTAGTTTTGTAATTCCTGAATGTGTGGTTGCTATCAGTTTGTGGGTATTTTAATCACTGGTCTCTCATGTTCTGAAAGTTTACATAGTTTTAGTCAAGACGAACCTACAAGATATGAACTAGAATTCATTATTTCTAATCTTTCGCATGATTCATACCATCAGGAAAATAATAACAAGGGAAAGGAAGCTCTTGTATTCTGGGAAACTAAATAGCTTTATATGGTATGTTAATCATATATTATTTCCTAGCAGTTTTTCCAGGGTCTTTAACCTTCCTTTGAAGCAGTAATATTTATTATTTCAATAAAAGAAAACAATCACACAGGAACAAGAATCCTTACTAAAAATTGTATATTTCATATATTCTACTTGTAAAATATAGTGGGAGAAATATTTATGAGTACCATGAAATAGGAAGCTGAAACGGCCATCATTTCTAAATGAAAATCATGTGACAGTTCATCAGTATTTAATGCTAACATTGCTCGATGGGAGCATGAAGAATTTAGCAGCTATTTGTCACAGGTCTTTGTGGCTCTCCCTCTAATACCATAGAATGGTGCTATAATGGCAACAGGAGCCCCAACTTCAGTCGAAGATATTTAATAGATGAGGGTGCCAATGTAGGATTCATTTTTGTTGTCTGGACTCTCTCTCTCTCTCTCTCTCTCTCTCTCTCTCTCTCTCCCTTTCGTGTGTGTGTGTGTGTGTGTGTGTGTGTGTGTGTGTGTGTGTGTGTGTGTGTGTGTGTGTATTGCTATTGTCATTGTTTTCCACATCCTTGTTAAAAATGGCCTCCCACACCTTGGGTTGGTTTTAATCCTCACTCACATAAGCCATGGCTGGACTCCTTCACCAGATGCAGGTGCCCCCTTGTGCTGTCAGCAGGAATGATTAATGAGGGTTCGCCCTACTGAAAGCAGTCTTTGGAGTATTGTTCAGGGCATCTGTGGAACTGTCGGGGGAGACAAGCACACAAGTGAACAACCAATTATTTGGCCATCACTGAGGCAGCGTGAAAAAGACATCAAATTGGACAGAGAAGCCATGCTTTTGTTTGGGAATCAAATATTATTTTTCAGGTGTTAATAGCAGTATGAGACTTAGACTTTCTTTTCAAGGAATCATGGTTAGGTTTAGAGTTTTCACCAGAAATAGATTATTATTTTTTCTTTAAAGATAATTGAGTTACTTGAAAGTGGTATAACAGGAACACAGTATTACAAAATTGCTTCATTGGTGGCTGCCTGTGATACAATGAGCTAACATTTCATTCCACTAACATTGGAAAACATGAACTATGTGCACAGTGAGGAGGAACCTCAATGCAGGGTTCGTGATTGTTGGTCAGCTCCCCAGTGACAGGAGTGTATAGGTGACCAGAGGGCCAGAAGCCTTGCTCTGGAAGCTGCAACAGGAAATGGAACAACAAAAGCTAGCAGCCACATGTCAGCCCGTGGCCACCCAGGGTGCTTCATTCTTTCTGTTACGGCAACTGATGAGTCTTAGGAGTGAGAACATTTTTCAGACTGTTACAGTTTTTCCACTGGGTTTGTGATTTAAGTGAAAAGATAAAAAAGACTAATAGATTTCTTTTAGCATAGTTCTAATGTGGACTATGAAAGCCTCTCAACAAAAAAGCAATGTTATCAATGCTGTGCCCATTTACGCCTGCTGTCTTCAGGGTATTGAAAATCCAAAGCAAGCCCTGAAACCACTCAGAGTTACAAGTAACAAATAATGACATAAAAAACAATGATCAGTAATAAATTTAAGAATTGTGTCATATGTATCACTAGCAAACAACCAAACAAAAATCCCCAAACAAGCTAAACACCTACTGAAACATTTTAAAAGGCTAATATTCTTTTGGATTGTATTTTCTTTTATAAAAATTAGTTCATTCATATAGCAATTTGAGGTCACATAAAGATTAAAACAGTGTCAAAGAGTATATCTAAATATATGTAATGTTTTACAGGAAGATGTATGACTTGATTGTCTTTAAGTAATTTTCTCTGGTACCTGCAATGTTTTCTTTGGTATATATGTCAGTGTGTGTGTGTGTGTGTGTGTGTGTGTGCACTTGGTCAATGTTAAATTGCATAATTTTTCTCATTTCTCAAGCCAATATGAATTTTTATCTTATTATTAAACTATATATGACTAAAATATTTATTACATCAAAAATTGGCTCATTTAGATAGATACATTACTATATGAAAACAGGGGAAAAGGGTTATACCTAAATAGTAAGTACACTTTAAAATCTTTATGACTGGTAACTTTAACATGAAATAGGCTGTCTAGTCAAGTTCAGATCTCAGTGGGCACTCATACCTACTCCTTTCATGGGAAGAGCTGTTTTAAAGTGGTTCCTGTTGACTGTACATGGTAAAATTTTATGATTCAGAGAAACAAAGTCACTCAATTATTTTTGTTCATCATATTATTTTTACATATGGTAGCCGAGATGCTGAAGAGAGCTCAGTAATTAAGAACACTCACTGTTTCTGCAGAGGACTTGAGTTTGGTTCACATCATTCAATTAAATAGCTAAGAACTAACTGTAACCACAGTTCAAGGGAACACAGTGCATCTAGCCTCCCAGGGAACCTGTACTCATGAGCACATGCCGATACATAACTAAAAAAATAAATAAATAAATCTCAAAAGAATAAGATAAATGAATTAGCAGATGCCCAGTCTGTGAAGAATTCTAAGGCACCATTTTTAGGCTATGTGTATTTGGAATGTTGGAATTAAAAAAAAAAGTCTTGCTATGTAGTTTTTCTGTCCAATTCTACTCTGCAATATAAACTTTAAAATCATTATTGCTGGCAAGAGTTCACTATCATCAGTATGCGGAGAATCTCCAGACCTGGGGTTACCTCTTCCTTTTTTCTTTTGGAGTTCTTTTTTGGAGCTCATCATGTCACTTATTATTTAGTCATTGAAGTAATTTTTAAATCCTGGCCCAGGGAAATTCTGAGGGGGAACTACTCATGTCACCCCTATGGTTTCTGAGCTGTGGATGTCTTCACTTCTTGAGCACAATCTACCCCATACTTGGTCACATATAGAGTTTCAGGCTAGCCTGAGCTGTGGAAGACCCTGTCTTAAAGAAAAACAACAAAACAATGTTTTCTATGGATTTTTATAGCAAATATGCAATAAGCAAAAGCTGAGGCTCTTACATGTATCTTTTTCATCAGCCATGTTCTACCTAAGACTAGATTGGTGTGTATTTTTTTCATATTATGGAAATTCCATGTTCTCAGTAACGTTCAATTCTGTGAGTTCGTCACTTATTCTTTGGATACGTGTTTCGATCTTTTTTGGGGTGTGTTTATTAATTGTGTAGCAAGATTGTCTGGATCATCATTTTTATTTTTTTAAAGAAAGTTTATAATATTGCCATTATAGTTTGTCTTAAAGATTTCTGTTTTTAAGAATACCAAGTAAATTTCTAATTTTGACTCTTTTTTTCTCTATCCTTTTATTTTATTTTTTAATTTAATTTAATTTTACATATCAGCCATGGGTTCCCCTGTCCTCCCCCTCCCGCCCCCGCCTTCCCCCCAGCCCCCACCCCATTCCTATCTCCTCCAGGGCAAAGACTCCTCTGAGGATTCAGCTCAACCTGGTAGATTCAGTCCAGGCAGGAGAGTAAATATCATTCAAGAATATAGTCCTAGCTATCACTATTCCTCTTTACTAAAAGGAAGCATTTAAAGTTGCTAGGTAAGAATTCAGAAAAGTAATTCAAAATTTGCAGTTTACATTCATACTAAAAGTGGATCATTGTTTGTTTGAATTCAGATTTAACCTAGTATATCTATTTTTTGATAAAACTTTATAGCCTAGCTCATACCAAGACAATAATAACCTCATTATTATAATAAGTGATTATAACCTCATCATAGTCTAGAGATCAGATGTCAGACTTTCCCTAGAATTTTCTAGAATAGTGTAGCAGAATGTTCTTTATTTGCATTTGTTTTTAGTTTTTGTCACTTCATGTGCAATTGGATTTTAAAGACTTATTGAAATCTTGTAAAGGTAACTTTAAAGATTAGATTTTTAGTTTATGATATAATCACATTTCCTCCTTCCCTTCACTCCCTTCAAATTGTCACATATCCTTCTCCTTGTTTCTTTCAAATCCATGTCCTCTATTCTATTAGGTGTCACACACATACAAGACTGCATTAAATATCCCTGTCAGTGAAAGGTTTTAGAGTGATATTCCATGGACCAATTGGAGGTGGTCTTAAATGGGTGAATTCACCCAACTTTAGAGACACACAGACTTGATGCATTATGGGAGAATTAATGCAACCATTCTTTTATTGATAAAGAATTGCAGGAAGAAGGGGGTTATCTGAAAGATAGCAGAAGTTGAAAGGGAGGTTTGGAGTGCAAAATGTAATATGGGAAAGGGAGTAGGGTTTTCAATGAAAATCTAATTCAGAATTTGTATACCAAACTCATGTTAGGTAAAAACCATGTGACTTCAGGCTTTATACCTAGCCTCATAAGGGATACTTATACTCTGAGTGATCATCTTGGATTCTGCCATTTTTGATTTTTAAAACATAGATTTGAAATGGCAACAGTATAGATGTCTAACTGTTGGATTATCATAGTAAGGTAAATGAAATTTATTGTCAAATTCTTTAATTAGGAGCAAATTTTCACAAACAAATGGTGTCTCTTTGTACTTCTGCAGGATTATTTTATGGTTATTACACAAAATAGTGCTTAAGTTATAGAAGATAGTTGAGAAATATGTTAATTCCTAAATATAAAAATGAATTTATTTTAATGCATGAAGAGGTAGCTTATATCATTATACTTTGATAAGTGTTATTTGATAATTCTTTCTTATGTTAATACATAAAACTTACATGAAACAAAATTAATTTTTTTTAAGTTAGACAGACTAGATAACTTTATAGGCTTCTTCATTGCTGCTTAAGATTCAGAAATATGGATAACACTAGGACTCTTTCCCTTTCTTCCTCTCTTTTCCTATGTCCTCCCCTACTGTCTCCACTCTCCTTCCTAGAACTACAGTGTCCTAAGTTTACAAGTTTAGAAGTTTATTTTTAAAAAGACATGTATTTCCAAGGGGCTAGAAGGGAGGTTGTGGGGGAAATGTGGGCACTTTTCACCCTTAGGTGTCCCCGAAATAGCTATTTAATGTACAGGGTAGTGAATGTCGACAGTCCTGCTTCAGGTAGAGGATCCATTTGCTTCATAGTTTTTTAATGACCTCCTCATTGCTTTGCCAGCTCAGAGTCAGCTCCATAAACAGCTTGATATACTTGGTTATTTTCCCAGGCCCTCCTGGTACCTTTGTGTAAAACTGCCCTTAGATGCCCAAGGTGATAGCCTTAGTCCATTCTGTCTGCAATGAATCTTGGTTCAGCATTACAAAGACAGCTCAGGATCATTGCTCATTAGTCCAAATGTACTAGTTGTTCTGCTGCTGCTGTGACAAATACCATGACCAAAAGCAAGTTATCAAAGAAAGAGCTTATTATGGTTTATGGTTCCAGAGGGAGAGTCCAAAATGGCAGAGGAGGCAAGGCAGCTGGTCTGGTGGCTGCAGCAGGAAGCTTGCCTATCACTTCTCCTCACACAGGAAACTGGGAGGAATTTGAATGTGTGGGAGGGGAACTATATACTCTCAAGGCTATCCTCAATGATGTGTCCACCAGTAAGACTTACTTCCTAAAGGTTCCTCAGCACCCCAACCAGCACCACTACCTGAGAACCAAACACTTAAATACCTGAGTCTATGGGGTTATTTCTCATCCATTTCACCCCCAAAAGTTTTATATATATCTCACTGAGCCATTAGTTATTTTAAATAGAAAAATAGAAAAGCACTCTAGGGCCTCTTATTATTAAGCAAATATTTGCTCAACATGTTATTGAGCAGACTTTGAGTGGAAGTCTCCCCTGAAGTACTCAGAATCCTCCAATCATTCTTCTTCTTTGAACCTTCTATGCCATGTAAAGGAAAGTGAGCTTACATATCAGTATTGCTATGTAAACAAACAAGAATGACAGGAGATTAAGTTAAAAATATCTAACTGTATGTGTAGAATGTTAGACTTGGAAAAAACAACAAACTGTACTTTAAAATGTATTTTCTCATTGTTTGTGAAGTAATTTCATACTTTATCTTCTTTAATGTTCAATAGTATTTTGAGGCAAATTTGGCATTATCTAATGTAAAAATGTTTTTAAACTATCTGTTTTGCTTCATATACTAGAAAATATGAGATTTAATTGTTACTAGACATTGAAAGAAGTGTTAATTCTAATAGAAATTTCAATTTCAGTAATTTGCTTTTAGCTAATTGCTTTGATACTTAAAATCTGAATAAATGTATAAACTAAAGAACTATCTATATCTGGAAATCTCAAAGGAATACATATGTTTAAAGCAAAAAACTATTAAGGCTAGTATTTAGCTTCAGCAATTTCTGGACTTGCCCTGTCTATGAATCAGAGGCAAAGCAGAGTGTGAACACAGGACTGATACTCTCAACTAAACACTAAAATCTTTGTTTTCTAGATGTCAGTTACTATGTATGAACCATTGTATTGCTATCATACAGGATCTGCTTTGATTTTAAGCAAACAATAGTACCTTGCGACAGGTTAGGCATCACTATTTATGGATAATTCTATTTAACACTAGAATTTTCATGGTACACATCTGAAAATATTTTCTAGTGATGGTTCAATTCACAGGAAAGTTAGCAGGTGTCCTAACCCTGTGACATATTTATTCAAACTGTGGAATATGATTACATTAGAGTAGTTTTGCTGTTTTTAATATTTAGCTATCCATAATAAATGTACACTGAGTGCTTTATTAACATTTCTGTAATTTAATAATCAATAGTTTTCTTCAAAATAATTGATTATAATTTTGCTCATTCTTTTTATTCAAATGAACATAACAATGATGTAATTGGTGGTTGTTCCTGGATAGCTTCAGGAAATTTTGATCTGCATTATAAAGTACAAAACCAAGTTTTCTAACATGGTAATTGCAAATCAGATTTTATTTTTGAATGCAAATTGTTTATGTATCAGAAGTGATACTGGAACACTCTCTGGGTTATTCACTCTTCCCGATGCTGAATGCTATAAAAAGTGCTCCAAATATACTTAATACTTTTTAAGCTTTGCATTTTGTTATAAATTGTAAGAAAACATTTCTCCAAAGTATGGTGGCTGAGTCTTTGTAGAAAACAAGATGGCAGTCATACAATACTCAAAGTGATTCAAATTATTTTTGCCTACTTACTCGCATTTAATATTCCTTATCATAAATTCCTTGTTCTAGAAGCAAATCATCTTTATTCTAAAAGAATAAATTCTAGACAAGTTAAGTGAGTCCATGATGTTTTTATGGAGTTTTGGTTACATGAGTCTTTCCTTTGGATCATTTGTATTTATCTTTGTTTGACATTTATTTGAAGAATCTTCTGATCTACCTTAAAATTTTGTGTAGGTGATGTTTTCAGTGACTGCAAAGACCCTGAGCTCTGCATTCTGAGCTGGCTGGCAGAGTAATAAACCCAAAGGGAGAGGTGACTGCTGAAAGACAGACTGGGCATTTTCTTTCCCTTAACCTCAAATCCTCAGGAGGAGTGTCAGACCATTGACAATCATCCCAGTTTGTAGATCCATACCGTACTATTACATGCAATTTCATTATTTCAAAGGCTTTTAAGCCAGTAAACAGTAAAAGATGATTATTGTCCAGATTGATTTAATTAGTTTATTTGGTGTCCAGAGCATGTAAATCCACAACTATGTTGTTTCTTCCAGCCTTAGAATGTTCTGAGCTAAAAAGATGACGGCTGTTTTCGTTAGCATGTTAGAATAATTCCAATGGACTAGAAAGAAGGTGGGGATCCACAGAACCTTCCTTAACACACCACGCACATCACATTTTGATATCTTTTGCAAATCAGTTACTTTAATTTTTTTTGCCATCACTTACATCACATTTCTCCTGTTTTACTAAAAACTAAAGAGAGAACATACTACCTAAAACATACATATCTAACACTTTGAACACAGTTGTGCTTACTCTACATGCCATGTCAGTTACCTGTACATCAGTCTGCATCAGATTATACGTGTATTTGTAGAAACCACTTATATGCACACAGATTGCCTTAGACTTGAGCACCATGCATTGCAAAAGATGTTTCCATATATTGAAATAGACAAATTTAGTGGTTTTTAAATTATGTTTTAAACTTGGTGAAGCAATGTAATGCCTTATGTTTTTAGCCACGGCAATATTTTTTTTTTTTGCCTGCTCTCCCAATCATGAAGCAAAGAAAACTCAGATTTTCTCCTTCAGAAAATTCTATTTTACAAATGCAAATTAGTTTGAGATAAAACAAACAAAAAAGAAACAGAAGGGAACAAAGAAAGCCTTTGCTTGGTTGCGAGCATTGTTCAAAGAGTAGACATCACCGCGATTCCCACCATGATTTTTAGAAAATGTGACAAGAACCACCCAGACTCTTTTGTGCAGGACCAGTGGCACATTTGTGAGATGGCCAGCGGGGCTGAGACTGTGTCTAGGAGCAGTTTTCTTTTCTTCCTTTTCTTTCTTTCTTTCTTCCTTTTTTGTTGTTGTTGTTGTTGAACCAATGTGGTGAAGTTAATGGGCACATATGGGGAATGAACAAGCTTTACTGTTCTCAGGAGAACTTCCTTCTTCCCTGCTCATGGATTTGCAAAATTGCTGCCACTGAGACTAGAGTCAGAGTTCTTCTTACCTTCCATTTTTATATAATCTATTGCCATTAATAGAATACACCAGCCATATTGTAATGGCATGGACAATCAGTCCTTTGCTGCTATTTTTAATTTTCTCCTTTACACACTTGCCATCTTCAACTTTTTATGGTATATGATATCCTTTCTGACCTGGTTGACGCTGGTTGAGATGGAAATACCTTGTGTGAGAGCATGCTTTCTTTGGAATAGAAAATAAAATTATTACCTCAGTTTTATTGCTTCTGAGGCTGAGATAATAAGCCATTAGAGGGAGGAGAATTCTGAAGATGTCATGGTAAGCTCATCTGCATGTACTAGATGTGACTCCTTCCTGTTTTCCACTGTGAGTGGAAACAAAAGGCTTTCACTTCACGTACTAGTCTTGAAAATATAGAACAATAGATAATAATGTAGAAGCTACAGGGGAACATTTTCCCACAGTGTTAACTAGGGTTCCTACACTGAATTTTGGACAAATTTTAACACAGAACTTTTTAAAAAAATGGTACCTGTGCATAACATTGTATCCATCCTGGTTATTTTTTATTCCATTGTTACCAGATTAACAGAAATATTATTTTAACTTCATTCAAAATTGAGAAAAAAATTAAAGATGTTTGTGTTAACATCCACCATGGCTGAGTCTAGATGAAATTACTTTATATTGAGAGTAAACTCTTTCCCCACATTCATTGAGAAACAGAGCATCCAGGTCTTTGCACAGATCAACTTGTTGGTAATCCTGTTGGCAGTGTCAGCAACTTGCTCATCCAAATACCTGTTTAACTTTTGAATGGTTTACTTTGAGTCTCTGGAGAAATAAGTGGAAATGATGTTTGTGGGATGCTTGCTACAAGCCACACAATGCCCCTAGAATTTTATATACACTATCTAGTTTTTATCATAACAACACTATGGAGTATCCCCCCCCCACACACACACCTGAAAGTTACAGAATACAGACATGTCTTTGGAATAAGTAATTCAAGGTGAAATTATCTAAGGCTCTGCAGTTATTCAGAAGAAGACTCAGTGTCTATGAACTTAAAACCCGTTTGCTCTATGATGGCTTGAAGATTTTGTTCATTCCAGTCTTCAAATCTTACTTTAGCTCTTTTGTCATAATTTGAATTTCTCAGGATTGTAATGAAACATTGCATAGGCAAGGCATTTTGTTTATGTTTGTTTAAAGGGAAAGAGCAGAATTCGGTTATTGACTCGTATCTACTAATTTATAGATCGATAATGTTCAGGAAATAGATGAGCTCAGCCAAGAAATGTTTCCTCTGAGAGAATCATTATAGTATCTGCGTAGCCTAAAATGGACTCAGAAGCCAGTGGAGGAAACCAGGTGGTAACGTAGAAGAGCAGTACCGCCCTCTGTCTAGAAACAAGGCATTTCAAAGCTTGGATACGAAGCATCAACAAAAGTTTAGCAGAGCATACTTATCATATTATTATCATTAAACCAAAAAGGAGACCCAGAGATCTTTGAATAGACACCCCCAGGATTGGGGGCCCCCAATACAGATACAGTTAACATATGATACTAAGACTGCTGCCCTGGCCATGGGTAGTGCGTGGAATCTAAGTAGATTTACTTTAATTACTCTCTAAATTAAATCTTCCTGTCCTGGGTACCAAGAATTTGAATATCATTGGTAATTCACTGATAGCATTCAATTATACTCCTTGAAAACCTTGGCCTCCTAACCTAAAATATAATAAGAGAGTACAGAATATTATCGTCAGGTGACAAATGGCTCCCTCTGTGTCTGTAGTAGGTCTTTTATCATTGATGGAATGTGTTGAGAGACTCTATTGGCATGGTAACAGAACACTATTTTAGTATTAATCCATGCATAAAGGACCAAGAGAGATGATATGGGAGAGAATGAATGATTTTTGGATTGCCTCCATATTGCTATTTATGTGGGAAAAAATAAATGCTAAATATTAATTTATAATGTTTAAAGATGAAGAATAAATCTGTAATGTTAAAATGCACTTGAATCACGTAAATGTTAATTTTTATTTAAGTGTCCAATTTTATTTATATTCAAAATAGATGCAGGATTGTAAATACAGGGCAGTTGTAATATTCTAAGCACATATTTTAGGGACTTCCTTCTTTTCCAAATCTCACTCAAGTGGAACATACACTCATTTCTATAACAAAAATTCTTTCTACTCTATTGGCAAAATGAATAGCATCAACTCAAAATATTTAAAAATTTAGTCACATCCACATCCTGCAGCCTATAAGGAGCTTTCACGCTTTTGGGCTCGCTTTAGATCTTTAATACCCTTTCCTTTGTGTCAAGGAGCTCACGAGCCGTAAAGAAGCACAGATAAACCCACTTAGATCCCTTCCTGGGCCGTCACCTCTCTCTGCCAAGCGGCTTTAGGTGGTAACTGATCTGTGACAGGCTGCCAGTCAAACAGAGCATTTCTGAAAGCTGACACAAAAGACTGAACGCTGGAGAATGGACAGGAAAAAATAAGAAAAGGGTCCAAACTGTATCAGCGCCCCCCACTCCACTTCGGTCTGTTCCATTTCACTACAGCCCCCGCCCTCTGGCCCACCCTGCTCCTCCCTAACCTTTTGGGGGTCTGTTTCTGGTGCTTTTCTTCTGGTTCCCTCCCCTCCCAGCTGCCCGCCCCCTCCCTCCCCCCTGTGCTGTGGCTCGCCCAGGCCTGCTGCTGCTGCTCTGGCGCGGTCAGGTTCATGGCAAGGCCAGCGCAGTGCAGATAGAGATCAGCAGCCTTTAGCAGTGGCTGCTCCAGTGCCCTGCTGATAATAGAGGCAGAAGCCAGAGTGACAGTCAGATGGAAGCTGACACAGGCCTTCTGTCAATGCCACCCCTGCCCCTGGGACTGAGCAGGGAAGAGAGAGGGGGGAAGCAGAGCTGAAATGTCAGCCTCTGTAGGTGTTGAGCTCTTCCATGCAGGAGTCAGGGAACAGAGCTGCTTTTTTGGTGACTTCCCCACTTAATTTCTTCTGGTGCTGTGGAGCCCTCGTGCTGTAACTGTGTTTGACAGTTTTTGTTCTCACAGCCTTTTGAGCATGTTAAGGATTGATAAATCTTGTCATATGAGAACCCGAGAGATGCCTGGATCTTTTACATTCTTACAGCTGGAGATCATTCTTGTGGTTTTGTTTTTGTTGTTTCCAATAAAATAAAGCAAAACAAACAAAAAAAACCAACCAACCAAACAAACAAAAAAACCAAAACAAAACAAAGTAATGAATTGAGGAACAGAGGCAACAACTCGTTTTGCTGCCTAGAAGTATAATTTACTGCAGATGTCCCTAACAAGTGACTTCTGATGTGACTTTGGCACTTCTCAGGAGATAAATTAAAGGTAGCCTTTTCTGTGTAGTTGATAAATTGATTTCCAGAAGTCATGGTAATACCACTGTTCATCAGTAGATCCCATGTTTCGGGAATTAAACCGTTTTCGTATAAATTGATTACGGTTCTCTCCCTACTCCCTCATCACTCTCAGAGGGGAGAATAGGCCCTGGGGTATCGATTGTCTTAGAGATAAAACCTGGTGGTGACAGGGCACAAAGGTACCTCTGTCCTGCAGAAGCTCTTCTAACATCTCCAAAAGCTCAGAGTCTCTCAAAGGCAGAGAGAGCAGCTGGAGTTTGGAAGTTCACACTGTAAGCAGCAGTATCCCCTGGCATTCAGCCCCAGCTCCACTCAGTGTAACTTGTTTTTCCATTTCCTGCAGAACAAGTCACTGACCAAGCTTCCATTCTATGCTAAATTGGGGTAGGCTCTGAAAAAACAGTTTGTCTCACCTTATCATTTAAATGAAGGCAAGTGTTAATTATTATGATGGGCGATAGAAAAATTACTAACATGGTAATGGCATCTTCCTGAGATGTTGTATTACGGGGGAGTTATCATCAACCCACCCACATCATTAAACCCACTCCCATATACATCAGTATCTAACACACACACACACACACACACACACACACACACACACACACACACATGCTATACACACACACACATGTACCATCCTATACACGTACTATACACAAACACCCTGTATACACACTACACACATACACATTACACACACACATACTACACGTACACACACACAAACCTAGAGAAGGAGAAAGCATAAGAGAGTGAAATATCTCATGGGAGAATATTGATTATTTTTAATGGTACAATTTAGTATCTCGCTTTGATTTTTATGTTGTTTCCCTCTAGATACTTAAGGTATATGTTTTATTAACATTACAAAGTACCAAGAAGTGTAGCTTGTGAAAGTAAAATTTTGTGAATACAGAAAATATGAACAAATATTATTGTTAGCACTACATGGTCTTATAATCTGGGCTTAGTGGAAATTTATTTGATACTATCTGTTAGATATCAGAAAATCACTGCATTTACATGGTTCCCTACAATTATTATGCAAATGAAGAGGTAAGAAAAGCAGTCCCTTGCTACTAAGAAACCTTTCCTAAGACTCTAGACATGTAGGATTAATAGAGGCACAGTGATGAACAGGAAATGGCCATGTGTGTAATTGAATAAACAAATGCACAAACATAAATGTATTCTTTGCCAGTGAGTTAGTGAGGACAGAGGGACAGAATCATCATGAAAGTGTCAAAGTATCATATTATGGGCCAAAGAAAGATATGAGGAAAGAGAATATGAATTTATGGAAACAAATAAGATAGCATTATGGATAGAAGGAAATTTCAGAGTTGCTAAGGAATGGCAAGAGAAGAATCATGAACCAAAATATTTCTGTTTAAAACTTCTATGGACATTTCTCAAAATTTTATTTTTCAGTCCTTAGCCACTAGCATTTTATTCACTGAACCATGTAGAGATGGCACGTTTGTTACAGAACAGAGTGAAATCTCTGAAGGCATTGGAACATTGTCATTCACTGATGTATATTATATCTATGTATTGCTGTAGATGTTAACTTATGAACTTCTTCACTCTTTCCAATAGCTATGAGCTTATTTATTATCTTCATGCCATAGAAGAAGGTGCAGCTCAGAGATGAGAACTACTTTGCTCATTAATATGTAGATAATAAGATAGAAGTCTTTTGTTTTAAAAATAATTTACCTTAAATTTTTTATTAAAACAATTTTATATATGATATATTTTGATCATATTCTTTTTCTTATCCAAACTCCTGCCAGATCTTTCTTTCCTGTCTACCCATTAATCTATTTTTAATTATCCATTACAATTTTAAATGAGCTGTACAAACATAATACCTTAAACAAGATAAGAAATATACACATAGTATAACAAAATTAACTTTAAGTTTGTATCAATAGACTAAAATCTATATCAATGTAAGACATTTTAAACAAGTTGTTTTTCTTTAAAAGTAAGTTCATTAATCTACCCTTTCATCCTATTATATCTATATCATATGCCCCCCCTTTTTTTTTCTTTAGAAAGAGATCACATTTATAATCAACCTGTTTTAAATAAAAATACTGTTTTTTTCTGTCCCACACCAGAGGGCTCTTCTGATTTGGCACACAAAAATCTCTTAACCTTTTTTTTTAAGCAATATGTTTGGGTTTAGAGAAGGAGTGAGCCAATTCCATCTTCAAAGCCAGCTCGATAATTTTGGGAAATTGGGCATAGTTTTTCTTACTACTTCCTGCTGGAGGGGGGCACTGTATCTTATGGGGACACAAAGAAAATTTTAGGATTATGGAGTAGTCCATGAGGGTAAACCTCTGAGCCAGTTGCCTTGAAACCATTCTGGATGTCGGATCATCTGGACCATGGTGTCAATGGAGACCTTTCTGGTGGTCTTGGCTGATCAAACCTGATGTATCTTAATCTGGAACAAATCCATAGCCTCTGGCTTTCTGTGGAAACAAAAGTAGAGACTCTTTTCCAAAGCAACATATCCTTATATCCAAATTTTGAAGTCAAGGTACCTTTAAAATTTACATATTTATTTGACTCAACAGTTTTTACGATCAAATATTTTTCTGTAGTTAAAACTCCCAAAGGCAACACAAAAAGGATTCTTTGTGTAATATTCATCTTTGTAAGATTGAAACACTGCTGTGGCTGCTGGCTCTGCCCACCTCAGCTTCCCAACATGGCAGTGGTACAGTTTACCGCAAGATCTGGGTCTGGAGCCTTGTGTACCATCAACTATCAGAAGCAGTTCTATCAAAGCAGTGCATAGCCCAGAAACTTTTTTTTTTTTAAAACTAGCAAAGGCTAAATCCAGCACGCAGTAGAGTAAAGTGCCACTTGTAGACTCCTCATTTCTGCCACACTGCAGGTAAGATGAACAAGCCAGGAACCCGCCATAGTAGCTCAAACCAGCAGGCTGCTGCTAACTTGAGAGAGACAACTAGGAAGCTGTTTTTAAGCTCCATTTTAGAATCTTTTTTCTCAGGTTTTAGGTGGAAACTCTTGCCAACACGTTGGATGCCATTTGTAGTTAGAGTTTTCCTGCCTGGCCCACAGTCAGGACAAATCTCTCTTAACCACCAGTCCCACAATTGCTCAGACCCAACTAAGAAAGCACACAGAAACTTATATTGCTTACAAACTGTATGGCTGTGGCAGCCTTCTTGTTATTTACTTTTTCTATCTTAAATTAACCCATTTCTGTTAGTCTATACTTTGCCACATGGCCTGTGGCTTACTGGTGTCTTTACATGTTGCTTCTCATGGCAGCGGCTGGCAGTGTCTCCTCCCAGCCTTCCTGTTCCCAGCCTTCTCCTCTTCCTTGTCCCACCTACCCTATCCTTCCTGCCTGGCTACTGGCCAATCAGCACTTTATTTATTTTAACCAATCAGAGCAACACATTTGACATACAGAACATCCCACAGTACACACACACACACACACACACACACACACACAATGTAGTCTGTTTTGTTGTGGCTAACTACTCCTGGGCATGTGGATAATTGGCCCATATACAGAAAACTGATTTTCCCTTTCCCAGCAAAATATCAATTGTAAATAGCTTCTTGGTTAAGGGGTGGGTCTCTGTCTATTTCTCCATCTCAGTGTCTTGATTTTGTCTGGTTTGAACTTGTGCAGGTCCAGTGGCTTTTCTTTTTGAAAGAAAAATAGAAGACAAGTTAATTATTGCTAAAGCCTATTTGCTTTGATTTCATTTTGGTGATTGTTTTGACAACTATTCTAATTCTAAATGTTAGTGGGCTATGGTGGGAAGAGGGAGACTGTCATTTCACCTGAGCAGATCTTGTCTGCTGGATCTGGGGTTTGAGGACCTGAAAGAATGGGGCAGACTGCAGTCTAATGCTGTGGGACAACCTTACTTCAGTTTCAGTGGACTTTATACTCAGAAATAACAAAGAAAGCAGTGAAGGACCTAAGGAAGGTTGTTTGAGTTTAGAAAAACATGATCAGAAAAACATGTAAATAAATGTCAGGAAGCATATACTAAATATTAACAGGACAACCCTTCCCCAGAACTTTCTTAGCACAGACCAATTTAAACATTGTTGTTTGGCATGTATTATAGAATATCCGGGAAAGCATGAAAGCAAGGCAGAAGGCTGTATCCAGATTCAGGGTACACTGACCAGATTGAGTCCTATAGCTGTGTTCTGATATCCAATAGGAATAAACATGTCTTATAGATTGAATGTAAATGTTTAACACAGAAGACATGAAATCATGTCCAAGAACACTCCAGGGAACACAATGCTCCTAAGGACAAAGACTCTCTTCCTTTTCCCTAGAGCCTCTCTCACAGTTCTACAAGTGGTTGTTAGGGAAAGAACAGCACATTTCCATGATGATGGGTATTGATTAAAAGAGTAACATCTGATAGTACAGGAGAAAGAGAATTGAGGCTAGAATAATGCTATGTAGAAGATAGGAGTGAACTAGTACATAATATTGTATAGTGTGTGTGTGTGTGTGTGTGTGTAGGTTTGCAACATGTAAACAAATAGGCCTTATTTTTCAGTGGTTGACCGACAATGAAATTAATCGATTTAAATCACATGAATGATCTTAAGAGGACTGCTATAGGCTGTGTGCAAATCAATCAAGCTATGCTAAAAGCTATTTCAGCAAGGTATGTTTTCAGTTATAACAGAGGAATCAGGGAAGTAGATGGAAGAATAATCATGCTTCATAGAAACATGATAGCTGGGAGTAGCTAACTTGATGAGAGAAGCCCCACGACTGCTACCTTATCTCTGGAGCTCAGGCACATGTTTACCTTATAGTACCATGGCAGAGGTCTCATGGTATTTACTTGATTTTTTTGTATTACTATAAATAATACAGAGGCTTTTTAAAAAAGGGACATGTATTTGGTTATGCTTTTGTAAGCTCATGAGCCTGAAGATCTGACATTGGCATCTGTTCAGCAGTATTGGTGGTGAGAGTTTGTGAGAGCTAGATCCCTTTTAGTCACTTTTCAATGACTAAGTAGCTTTGCAACCAATTCGTATTTTCTTGCAATGACTTTGAAAAATAGTGTTTTTTAATTTTTTCCTTTTATTGGAGATATTCTTTTCTCACATAGGATTACAGTTTCCCCTCCCTATACTACACCCAGTTCATCCCACCTCCCTTCCCATTTGCAACCACTCCCTTTCTGTCTCTGATTAGAAAAGAACATGCTTCTAAGAGATTAAAAACAAAATAAAATAAGATAAAACAAAAACTATCAAAACAGAGTTGGACAAGACAATCACACAGAAGGAAGAGAGCCTAAGAGAAGGCCCAAGAACCACAGACTGAGTCATTCACATGCAAGCATCTATAAAACACTGAACTGAAAGTCATGATATAAGCACAAAGGACCTATTGCAGGCCCCATAGAGGCCCTGGGTATGCTACTTCAGTCTATGTGAGTTCATATGGGATTTGCTCATGTTGACTTAGAGGGCCCTGTATTCTTGGTGTCCTTCATCCACTCTTGTTCTTATGCTCTTTCTGCCTCCCCTTCCTCAGAATTCCCTGAATTCTGATGGGAGGGAGTTGATGGAGACATCCATTTAGAACTGAGTGTTCCAAGGTTTGTAACTCTGCATAATGTTGGGCTGTGAGTACTCTATTTGTTCCCATTTGCTACAGCAAAAAGCTTCTCTAATGATGGCTAAGCAAGGAAATGATCTATGAGTATAGCAGAATGTCATTAGGAGTCATTTTCTTACTAATTTTCTTTTTTTCATAACAATAGTATTTGATTTTTAACCCTAACTCTACAGGCTTTATATATTTTGGGAATTAGTCCTCTATTGAATGTGGAGTTGGTAAACATCTCTTCCCATTCTGTAGGCTGC
Organism: Onychomys torridus; assembly: GCF_903995425.1. NCBI lineage: Eukaryota > Metazoa > Chordata > Mammalia > Rodentia > Cricetidae > Onychomys > Onychomys torridus. The sequence continues at coordinate 46,397,232 of NC_050444.1, read as the reverse complement.
CAATATTTCTGAATGAAGGTGTCCTTTGCCATGCAGAAACTTTTCAGTTTTATAAGGTTTTATTTATTAATAGTTGATTTTAATGCTTGTGCTAAATGCATTCTGTTCAGAAAGTCTTTTCCTGTGCTAATGAGTTCAAGGCTATTCTCCACTTCCTCTTCTATCAGGTTTGTTGTATCTGGTTTTATGTTGAGGTCTTTCATCCACTTGAAGTTGCATTTTGTGCAGTGTGATAACTATAACTCTATTTGGATTCTTCTACATGCAGCCATTCAGCTTGACCAGTACCATTTTTTGAAGATCCTGTCTTTTTTCTAGTGTGTGTTCTTGAATTCTTTAACAAAAATTAGCTATCCATAGGTGTGTAGATTTTTATCAGTGTCTTCAATTCAATTCCATTTATCAATATGTCTGTTTTTGTGCAAATACCATGCTGTTATTATTGCAGCTTTGCATTACGTCTTGAAATCAGGAATAGGGATACCTCTAACAGTTCTTTTATTATTCAGGATTGTTTTAGCTCTTATAGGTTTTTTTGTGTTTACATATTAAGCTGAGTTGTCCTTTAAAGATCTCTTTAGAAATATATTGGAATTTTGATGGGAATTTCATTGAATTTGTAGATTACTAATGGTAGTATGGCTGTTTTCTTTATGTTAATCCTACTGAATAATGAGTATAGGAGATCTTTCCATTTTCTGATATCTTTTCAATTTCAGTGTCATACAGTTGTTTCTCTTGCTTGGCTAAAGTTACCCTAAGATATTTTATATTATTTAAGGATATTATAAAAGTGTTGATTCCATGACTTCTTTCTCAATTCATTTGCCATTTGTATCCAGGAAGGCTACTGATATTTTGAGTTACTTTTGTATTTCTCTATTTTGCTTAAGGAGTTAATCACCTATAGGAGTTTCCTTGTAGAAGTTTTTGGGTCATTTGTATATGCAATCATGTCATATGAAAATATTGATAGTATGACTTCAATTTTCCATTCCAATTTATATCCCCTTGGTTGCCTCCAGTTTTCTTATTGCTCTAATAAGACTTCAAATGCTATATAGAATAAGTATTGAGAGAGGATAACCATCTTGTTCCTAACTTTAGTGGAATTACCTTGAGTTTCTCTCCATTGAATTTGTTATTGGCTATAAGCTTGTTTTCCATTTAAATTGTTGTTAGCTATTGGCTTGCTGTAAACTACCTTTTTATGTTGAGGTATATCCTTTGTATCCCTAATCTCTCCAGTACTTTTATGATAAAGAGAACTATTTTTGCCCAAGGATTTTTTTTTTTTTTTGCATCTAATGAAATGATCATGTGGTTTTTGTCTTTCAGATTCTTTATATTATGGATTACAATTAATGATTTATGTAAGTTGAATTAACCCTGTATCTCTGGGATGAAGCCTACTTGATCATGGTGGATGATCTTTTGATGTATCCTTGGATTTGGTGTGTAAGTATTTTTTTGAAATATTTACATGTATGTTCATAAGGGAAATTATCCTATAATTCTTTCTTTTTTGAGTCTTTATGTGGTTTGGGTGTCAGGGTAACTGTGACCTCTTAAAATGAATTGGGCAGTGTTCTCTCTACTTCTATTTTGTGGAATAATTTGAGGAGTATTGGTGTTAACTCTTCTGTGAGAGTCTGATAGAATTCTGTGCTAAAAATTCTGGCTGTGGGAAATTTTTGGTTGAGAGACTTTTAAAGACTTCTGCTATTTCACTAGGAATTATAAGTCTATTTAGATTTTTTCAGTTTGGTGGAGTACAAGTTTTTAAAATATATTCTTATGATTTTCTGTATTTCCTTGGTTTCTGTTGTTATGCCCTTTTTTGATTTCTAATTTTTAAAATTAGGACATTTTCTCTCTATTTTTTATGTAATTTGGGTAGGAGTTTGTCAGTCTTACTGATTTTTGAAATAAACAACTCTTTGTTTAATTGATTTTTTCTATTGCTTATTATAGTTCTTTCTACTTTATTGATTTCAGACCTGAGTTGATTATTTCTTGCTGTCTATTCCTTTTGGTTGTGATTTCTTCTTCTTCTTGTTTTAGGGCTTTTAACTGTGCTGTTAAGGTGCTAGTATGAGATTTCTTGAAACCCCCTTTTTTAAAAAAAGGAGGTTCTTAGTGCTATGAACTTACCTTTTAGAACAGCTGTGTCCCATATGTTTGGGTATATTGTGTATTAATTTTCATTCAATTCTAGAAAGTGTTTAATTTCTTAATTTCTGTCTTGACCCATTTATCATTCAGTAGGGAGCTGTTCAGTTTCCATGAGTTTATAAGTTTCTGTTGTTGATGTTGTTTTTCATATCCAGTCTGTAGTGGTCTGATAGAATGCAGAGTGTTATTTCAAATTTCTTTATCTGTTGAGACTTGCTTTGTGTCTGAGTATGTGGTTAATTTTGGAGAAAGTTCCTTGAGCTGCTGAGCAGAGGGTATATTCTTTGTATTTGGGTGAAGTGTTTTGTAAATATCTGTTAGGTCCATTTCGTTTATAATGTCTGTTAGCTCCAGCTATCTCTGTTTAATTTTTATCTAGGTGATCTGTCTTTTGGCGAAAGCAAGGTATTCAAGTCTCCTAATATCAGAATATGAATGTCAATATGTGATTTAAGCTGTAGTAATGTTTCTTTTACCAACTTGGTTGCCCTTGCTTTGGGGATATCAATGTTAAGGATTTAAATGTCATCTTGGTAGATTTTTTTCCTTTGATGAGTATATATGGTTCTTCTCTATATCATTTGATTAGTTTTGGTTTGAAGTATATTTTGTTAGATATCAAAATGACTAAACTAACTTGCTTCTTAGGTCCCTTTGCTTAGAATATTTTTTCAATGCTTTATCCTGTGGTAATGTTTATCTCTGATGTTAAGGTGTGTTTCTTGGATGCAGTAGAACAGATGGATCCATTCTGTTAGCCTGTGTCTTTTTATGGGGGAATTGAGACCACTGATGTTAAGAGATAACAGTGACCAGCAATTTTTGAATCTTTCCAAATTTTTGAAAATTATTTTGTTGTTATTGTTTTTTTTTGTTGTTGTTTGTTTGTGTGTGTGTGTGTGTGTGTGTGTGTGTGTGTGTGTGTGTGTGTGTGTGTGTGTGAAGGTGGATTTACTTGTCTGACTTTCTTTAGACTGCCAGCCCCCAAATAGTGACAGGAAGACTTATTATTAATTAAGAAAGCTATGCCTTTAGCTTAGGCTTGTTCCCAATTAGCTCTCATAACTTAAATTACCATTAATCTATGTTCCTTCATGGGTCTTTTTGTTTTATCTCTCCTCCATACTGTATGTCTGACTTCCTCAGTGTCTTGCTGCCATCTACTGAGTGCCTAGATTCATCTCTGTGAGTTTCTCTGTCTGCCAAGAAGTCCCACCTAACCTCTCCTGCCTAGCTGTTTATCAGCCATTCAGCTTTTTATTAAACCAATTACAATAATACACCTTTATACAGTGTAATTAAATATCCCACAAAATGTGTGTGTGTGCGCATGCATGTGTGTGTGTGTGTGTGTGTGTGTGTGTGTGTGTGTGTATCTCCCTTCTTTTGATTTTAATGGTCTGAGATTTATTATCTGTGTTTCTGTGGTTGTAGTTTACCTCCTTAGGTTGGATTTTTTTTTTTAACTTTCTATCACTTCAAAATTTCTTTTTAATACTTTTATTTTATTTAAATAACATGTTTTCATTTATTTTACATACCAACCACAGCTTCCCCTCCTCCTGGTGGTGTTCCCCACTTCCCCCATTTCTCATTTACCCTCCTCTGCTTCTACTCCTTCTCCATCCTCATTCAGAAAAGGGCAGCCCTCCAAGGGCTTGAGTACAGCATGGCACATCAAGTTGAGGCAGGACCAAGCTTTTCTCCTTGTGTCAAGGCTGGGCAAGATAATGCAACATTGGGAACTGGTTCCCAGAAGCTAGTTACGCATGCCAGGGACAGATTATGATCTCACTACAAGGAGTCTCACAGACAGGCCAAGCTACACATCTGTCACACATATGCAGAGGGCCTAGGTCAGTCCCATGCAGTTTCCCTAACTGTTGTTCCAGAGTTCATGAGCTCCCAGGAGCTCAGGTCAGCTGCCTTGGTGGTTCTCCTGTCATGACCACCCTGGCTTGTACGAGACTCCTGGAGCTTAGCTGAGTGCTAGGCTACAGATCTCTGCATCTGCTTCCATCAGTTACAGCATAGAGTATCTCTGATGACAATTAAGGTAGTCACAAATCTGATCACAGTAGATGGCCAGTTCAGGCACCCTCTCCACTATTGCTAGTGGTCTTAGCTGGAGTTGTCTTTGTGGATTACTGGGGGTTTCATTGATATCAGTTTTCTCCCTAACTCCCAAATGTGCCTACTTCATCATATAGTCTCTTTTGTTACTCTACTGCTCTGTGTCCTGCCCCCAACTTACCTCTTGTATACAGTCTGCCCAACCTGCTGCCTCAAGTTCACATCCTTCCATCCCCCACTTCTATACCCCCAATTTATCCAGGGGATCTCTCCTATTTCCCTTTCCCAGGGAAACCCATGCATTCCTCTTTGGGCCCTCCTTGTTATCTAGCCTCTCTGGGGCTGTGGATTGTAGGTTGAATATCCTACACTTTACTCTTAATATCCACTTATGGATATTGAGTACATACCATGTTTGACTTTCTGGGTCTGGGTTACCTCACTCAGAATGAAAGTCAAATATTGTAATATACTACTAATTGGTGTAACCATAGAATTATTAGCTCCCTTCATACTTGTACTGTACGGTCCAGTCATTATGTTAGTGATTTGTCTTGATATGATGCCTATGCTGTTCCAAGCAATTTGAGTTCATAGTTTTGGTAAATCAGGAAAACATAAATCCAGAATTGATTCAACCCCAATCTCTACAGCGATGCTGCCTGCTAATCTCACAGAGGATTATGAGGATTCACATCTTTTTAGTTCACCTTTGTATTAATCTCAAAGGTTTAAAGCAATGATGAATTAAAATTTGCTAGATTGAGATTAAGTATATTTGGTGTAATAATCAGTTTTTAATACCTTGCCATTCAAATGTTGTTAGTATAGCCTTCAAATCATCATACCATTTTTAGTATCAACGTATTCCTACATAACTGCTGCCATCCACATCAGCGTCAGTGTCTTTATTTCTTATGTCTCTTGGATGAATTATTCTTTAGCATTGTAGAATTGCTTTTAGTTTTCCCTGCTTTGCAATATTTCTGTGTACCTTTAAGCAGGAAAATAGTTCCCTTCTCTTTATTTGATTATGTGGACTTGCATTTGGAAATTATGTTTTGAGCCACCATAAAATTATTTCCCAAACATCTTCCACCCTTGCCATGAATGCTTATCCTAGGTGTTTCCATAAGACCTGCTAGTTTGAGGAATAGTGACTGTCTTTCTTCTGAGATTCATTTGAAAGAATGCAGTCTCTTGAGGACAGTGGTGCAACTGGGAGTAGAAGAACAGTTTATTTCTTCTTAAGTATTTGCCAGGCATCCCTTAGCACGAGGAAACTGCATTAAAATAATAATTTGCTCATCAGCAGAGGTAAGCCAGGTTTCTTAATTCCAATGACATGTGCAATCTCCTCTACCTTCACTTAATGAGAGACGCAATGAAAACCACATTTTTCTTTCAGTTCTGTCTGTGTAGCTTCTAGAAATCCTGAGACTCTTACATTGAAGGGATGGAGAGTCAAGATCAAAGACTGGTTCTGGATATTATGAACTAAGTCTTTTCTTAAGTCAAATTCTGTTCCATAGATGACTCTCACTATAAGCAGGTGTCTTCTGGGGCACTTGTTCAGCAATAGAAGTTTGAGGGCTCTCTTTGCAACAGTGTACTGTGTTCTGTACACTGGAGGTCTAATGATTCAAGAATCGGAAATGAGAATCCCCTATTCCAAATCACACTCTTGGAGCTTTAGAAAGGATCTATGACTTGTTCAAGATGTTTAATTATCTGCATTTTTTAAAAAAATTGTATTCCAGGTAGCTTCTGAATCTTTCCAGATTCTGATTTCCATTTTTAGGTAGTTAGCAAATACTCCACAATGATACCCATGTCATGACTTGTCTCTCTAGTTAAAAAATTATGTAAGTATCAAGTATGTCTGGCAATGTCAGACATAGAAAATGTTTTGTTTTGTGAAAGACATTTATTGAATCAGAAAAAAACAACAGATTGTACAGAGAGGGAAATGAAAAATACTGAAACAGAAATGAATCAAGATACTGCTACTGTTGATATTTTAGTACAATTTTCTAAAATGTGGATGATATTAGAGATGGTGCTAGAACAGCTTTTGTATAGACATAGGCAATGATTGCTATAATAATAAGGGCAGTTCTGTTAACTAGCAGATCTCTGCAGTGTAATTTTTATATCTTGGGCAATTTAATTGTCTGCTTACTCATCTAAACTGCATAAATGCTGTCAAGCCAGATTCCATTCTTTATGTGCCCAATATACATATATGTAGATTTAGAGAAAAAATTATTTTCATGTATACAGAACATGTTTTTTTTTTTTTTTCTTCTAGAAACAACTTTTGAGATGATAGAGTTTTAGGTTTTTATCAAAGTACATATAATTCATCAAGATTCAGATGACTTCTATAAGGACACGAGATGTGTAGAAAGGGATGCAGAAATAATTTTAAAATAACTGTCCAATAAGAATTTACATAAGCAATCTTCTTTTATATCTGGGACGTTTCTTCCTGTCAGAAAAATCTTTGTCTGCATGGACTAACAGAAGGATATCAGAGATGAATTCTAAAAGATGGATTGTTTCTTCTCTGTGAGGAGACCTTTTGTATTTTAAAGGTTGTAATATTTTTATTTAGAGAATGAATTGGATTTTTGTATATGCATGGTAAACAAGGTGGTTTACAACTGTTGGCGTTTCTTTATATTTTTAAGAGTTCTTCAGCTTGAAAGCATACACCTCTCCTAAAAACACCAGAAAAACGTCCCTGTTTTCTTTCTGGTGGATCACCTTTGATGGGCAATGCTGACAGAGATGTTGGAGAGTCTTCAGAACTCTCAGCCCCTCTGAATCATTTTACTGGATCCTTGGTTTCTCTGAAGTGCTATCATTATTTTAAAATATCATAGGCAATATAAAATGATTTAAACAATTTTTAATGTTATATTTTCATATAATTTTTAAAGACAGTAACTCACAGGAACAATCTTCTAATGTGACATATATTAAAAATTATTACTTACCAAACAAAGTAAGCAAAAATATCTTTATTTTTTAAAAAGATATAACAACAATAATGAGTAGAAAAAACAAGGCCAAGAAGTTAATCAATGACTTTATAAAGAGGCCTTACAGAGATGTGTAAATGGTACCAGAGACAGTGATAGGACAAACAGTACATCTTTTTAGTGTTGGTCCAAAGTGTTTGAAAGGGAGGAAAGTCTGATAGCTGTAATTTCCTCAGCTTTTCTCTTTGTTGCAGAATTATTCAGAAAAACAACGTGGGCTCACCTCTATCCAGGGACCTTATTGCAAGTCCTGAAGACATCACAGTTATCTTGTGTTATTAAGCTTTTTCTAGAAAGTGTAAGATTAACATTAGTTTAATTGAAAGATTGAACAGAAACACTGACATCCATTCAACCAAATCATTAAATTCAACACTCCATATGGACACAAAGAATACTTAATTTATCCAATTAAAATAATTTCTGTGCCCTTCAAAGGTGTATTGCCGTAACAAGAAATGAACCACTTTTTAATAATGCTACTCTGTGTCTTCTTGACTTTAATAGAAAAGAGGTATTTTAGTTGATATACAAGGTAACTGACTCCTAAGACTTCTAATCTTCATATTAATAAAAGAAAATAATAGATATGTTTCTTTAATAATGCTCCTGCAAGAATTTTTTGGCAAATAAATATATTTACTTTGTTTTTGGTTCCACATGAATAATTTTATTGCCAAGTTTATTTATTAATTATCCAGAGCAGTAGTTTTAGGATGCTCAAGCAAGCCTACTGAATAATAGATAATGTAGTCTTCCCAGTAAGTCCACCAGGGATATTCAAGTTATTCCTGATAACAAGAAATCATATTCTGAAACAGACACAACCTATGAAAAATATCTGAAATATAAACTCAAGTGCATATTAATATAAAGCCATTTTATATTTTAAATAAACTTTGGGAAAATGACAATAAAACCAAACAACAAAGGTGGAGTGTAACTCCAGGAAACTTGAATATAAAATTCCACAGCATAGAGACCTTCCTATTATTTTGGAAATAAGGTAGCATTTTGGTATTTTACAAAATTAAAAACTAAGGAACCTAAATATACTTTTTTTGAGTAGACTGATAGTGTGAGTATATTTAAGTTTGCTCACCTATGTAGGTTCAATATCTGGTAAGATGTATGGGTAACATATTAGTAAACAAGGGAAATTATGAAAGATTGTAATTTTCATTTCTTCATGCTTTTTCAAAATAAAAAATGAAATTCTATCAACTATAGGTCAGTAAACTACACTTTGACCTAAAATAGTCTATTGTATATTATATATCTAAAGTAATTTGTGAAAATATAAGATGATAACCACTCCAAACTAGCCTGGGTTGAAGTTATACTAAAATTATTAGTATTCTTTTGCTATTTTCATGAAACAGGTCCATCAAATTACTGTGGTAGAATTAGTGTAGATAAATGTTCAACAAGGTGTTTGGTACTGTATGATGCTAAATTGTTGAACATTCTAGAGACATGTAGCCTGCATGATAGCATTGGCAGGCAGGTTAGTAACTTATTGATTGGTTATATAGCAAATATGCTTTCTAATAGATGTTTGTAAAATATGATCTTGAAATATGTGTTCTGTACTTCACACTTTACCTCCCCTGGTCATTTTACTTATTAGTGATTTGGAGGGCAATGAATGGCGTGATAATCAGTTTCAGAGGTGAGGTGTACATATAATAGAAAGCTCTGCTAGACGTCATCTCTGGTGTTTAGTCATCACGCATTTGTTAAGCATATGAGTTATTGCTCTAAAGAGTATTACATTAAGCAATGAGCTAAATCTCTAGTAAAAATATACAATAATTGGGAAGAAAATTTTTCTTTACAAATAGAGGGTCCTAGGAAAGACCGTAAATATAGAATGTTGGTAATCACAGGCTCTGAGTTATATATGTCATAGAATCACTTTTTCACAGAGGAATATAGCTTTTATTCCACTATATCCAGCACTGTCCGAAATAATTTGTTTTGACTTCTCAGTTGTCATTTGACATTGACTTTCTCTCTTTGGCTCCTAAGATGCCATATTCTCTTCACTTCCTTGTCTTGGTTATGACTTCTCACCACTCTTTGAAGGTTCTCATCTTTGGCTTTACTAGGATACTGGCATTATTTACTCCTTTGTCCTAATGTGTCCTTGTGTACTTCCCTGGAATCATCCTCGGTCATCATCCATGTATAGACAGATCCCGTTTGTCAGTGCAGGACTTCTCTTATGAATCCCAGGGCTGCCCATTCAGTGACCCACTGGGCACCTCTGTTTGGATTAAGAATATATTTTTCCAAGAAATGTAAAAGAAGAACCCAGTTTTGTTCCTGCAACAGCAAGCCCTTCATCTCTGCCTAATTGTTCTATTAGTCTACAAACAAATGAAAGCAGGGATATCATACTGAAGCCCCAAATCACTGTCTAGCCAAGTTGGTTCCTCATTGTGAGTGGTTATTATGAAAGGACTCATTAGTGTAGGCACTTTTCCACTTTAGGTTTCCAGTCTGTTTATACTTGGTAAAGCCACAATCAGTCTTACTTGAGACTCAGCAGTTGACTTTCAGTTGGTGGTCCTGAAAATTAACTTGCTTTTAAATATATGTCATGAACCAATTCATGTCTTACAAATCAGCCAAAGTTAGTCTCCTAATATACAAATATTATCAGAATATTGTCTTCCCCCTTTTATCGAAAATAAATTATTTTTTCATACAGTGTATACCAATAATTCCTCTATATATCCCGATTAAAATTTCATACAATATATCCTGATTAGTCTATTGAATATTACTCAATATATCATCATCTGCTTCTCTCAGTTCCTCCCACCTCTCCTCTCATCTGGATCCACTCACTTTCTGTCTCTCAATCAGTTAAAAAAAAAACAAAAAACAAAAACAAAAAAAACCCCCCAAAAAAAACAGGCTTTTAAGAGATAACAAGGAGATATAACACAATAAATTATAATAAGATTAAAAGTATCCCATCATATTGAGGTTGAATATGTCAAACCAATGGAAGGAAAAGTGTCCAAGAGAGGGCAATAAGAATCAGAGTTCCAGTTGTTCACACACTCAAGAATCACATAAAAATACTAACCTGAAAATGATAGTAAATATACAGAAGACCTGACACAGACTTATGCAGGCCCTGTGTGCATGCTGCATTTGCATCTGTGAGCTTTGCTTGTATTAATTTAGAGAACCTTATTTTTTGGTGTCCTCCATCCCCTTTGGCTCTTGGGCTCTTTCTGCTTCCTTTTCCCTGTGGTACACTGATCTCTGATGGAAGAGATTTAAAGGAGACATTCCATTTAGAGCTAAGTTGATCCAAGATCTGTCTGTCTGTCTCTGTCTCTGTCTCTGTCTCTCTCTCTCTCTCTTATTTCTCTGCTGTAATGTCTGACTGTGGGTATCAGTATTTATTCCCATCTGCTGTAGGAGGAAGCTTCTCTGATGATGACTGAATAAGACACTGATTTATGAGTATAGAATAATATCATTACAAGTCTTTTATCACTACTTAAAAAAAAAGACCAGTACTATTTGATTTTATCCTAGGTCTCTAGACTATCTAATCTCTTGTTCTTGGTCACCTAAGCAGTGTCAGGTATGGATTCCATCTTGTGGAGTAAGTATTAAGTCAAATCAGATATTGGTTGGCTACTCCCACAAGCTTTTTGACACCATTGTCCTAGCATATTTTGAAGGCAGGGTGAAACATCCTTTGGGTATATGCCCAGGAGTGGTATAGCTGGATCTTGAAGTGAATCAATTCCCAATTTTCTGAGGAACTGCCATATTACTTTCCATAATAGCTGTACAATTTGCATTCCTACCAGCAATGGAGGAGTATTCCCTTGCTCCACATACTCAACAGCATGAGCAATCATTTGTGCTATTGATTTTAGCTATTCTGACAGGTGTAAGATGAAATCTTAAAGCAGTTTGATTTACATTTCCCTGATTGTTAAGGATGTTCTACATTTCTATAGGCATTTCTCAACCATTTGAGATTCCCCTATTAGTAATTCCCTGTTTAGCTCTGTACCCCATTATTAAAAATTGGATTGTTTTTCTTTTGATAATTTATTTTTTGAGTTATTTGTATATTTTGAACATTAGTCCTCTATCAGATAGGGAGTTAGTAGAAATCTTTTCCTATTCTGTAGGCTACTGCTTTGTAGAAATGACATTGTCTTTTGCCTTAAAGAGCTTCTTTGTTCCATGAGGTCCCATTTATTAATTGTTAATCTTAGTGCCTGTGTTAACAGTGTTCTGTTCAGAACACCTTATTCTGTGCCAATGAGGGCTATTCCCCACTTTATCTTTTATCAGGTTAAGTATATATGGTTTTAAGTCGAAGTCTTTGATCTGTTTGAAGTTGGTAAATATGGATCCATTTAGATTCTTCTACAGGTAGCCATCCACTTTGATCAGCACACTTTGTTGAAGAAGCTGTCATTTTTCCTGGATTTATCAAAATAAGGTGTCCAGAAGTGTATAGATTTATACAGATTTATGCCTGGGTCTTCAATTAAATTCCTTTGGTCAATTGTCTGTTTTTATGTTAATGCAATGCTGTTTTAATACTATAGCTTTGTGTACAACTTAAAATCAAGAATGGTGAGCAATCCAGCTGTTTGTATATTGTTTAGGATTGTTTTATACATCCTGACGTTATGTGTGTGTGTGTGTGTGTGTGTGTGTGTGTGTATTTCCAAACGAAGTTGAGAATTGTCATTTCAGTATCTGAAATGCTGGAATTTTGATGAGGGATGCATTGAATCTGTTAATTGTTTTTGGTGAGATAGTTATTTTTACTGACCCATGAACATGGATCTGTTCATCTTCTACTATTTTCTTCAATTTCTTTCTTCAAAGTCTTAAAGTTTTTTCATATAAGTCCTTCACTTGCTTTGAGGCTGTTATGAAACATGTTGTTTCTCTGATTTTTTTCCTCAGTCCATTTGTCATTTTTATATAGGAAGGCTACTGATTTTTGTAAGCTTAAATTTGTGTATAGCTACTTTGATGAAAGTATTTTTCAGCTGTTAGAATTTCCTGGTGGAATGTTTTGGGACACTTATATATACTATCATATCACCTGCAAATAAAAAAAACTTTGGTTTCTTGTTTGCCAAGTTGTATCCACTCGATCTCCTTCAGTTGTCATATTGCTCTAGCTAAGTTCAAGTACTGTATTCAAGCATATTGGATAGGTATACAGAGAATGGACAAACTTGTTTTGCTCCACATTTTAGAGTAACTGTTTTGATTTATGCTCCATTTAAGATGATGTTAGCTAAGGGCTTGCTGTAAACTGCATTTATTATATTGAGGTATGTTCTTTGTATCCCAAATCTTTCCAGGACTTTTATCCTGAAGGGGTGTTGGATTTTGTCAAAGGTATTTTGTGCATCTAATGAGATTATCATGTAGTTTTTATCTTTCAGTTTGTTTACATGGTGGATTACATTTATTGGCTTTTATTTGTTGAATCATCTCTGTATCTCTGGGATGAAGTCAACTTGATCATGGTGGATTATCTTTTTGATACATTCTTGGATTCAGTTTGCATGTATTTTATTTAATATTTTTAATCTATGTACAAAAGGAAAATTAATTTCTAGTTCTTTGTTGGGTCTTTATGAGGTTTGGGGATCAGTGTAACTGTGGCCTCTTAAATAAATTTGTGTAATGTTTCTTATGTTTCTGGTTTTGGAATAATTTAAGGATTACTGTCATTAACTCTTCTTTTGAAAGATTGGTAGAACTATGTGATAAAACTATCTGGGTCTGGGCTACTGTTTTAGTTGGGAAACTTTTTAATGAATGCTTCTTTTTCACTAGGGATTGTGGTTATATTTTATTTGTATTGAAATGTGGTGATACTTTATTTGTATGTTAATAAATAAAGTTTGCCTGGAGATCAGAAGACATAGCCAGCCATATTAAAAAAAAAAAAAAAAAAAAAAAAAAAAAAAAAAAAAAAAAAAACGTCAGGCAGTGGTAGCACATGTCCTTAATCTGATCTCATGGCTAGCAGATTCTCTGTGTGTTCAAGTACACACTAGGGAACAACCAAGAGTGGTGACATATGCCTTTAATCCCAGTACCAACCATAGAGACCTGGAGGTCTGTACAGACTGGCAATAACAAGGAAGTGAGGTAGCTGGGCTAAGAGCCAATGATAAGGCAGAACAGCAAGGCATAAAAGCCTGGGTAGACAGGAAGTCTCTCTTGGGAAGCTCAGGCAGTGTGGTGAGCTAAGGCTAGCTGGTGGTTCTCATCTTTCCCTGATCTCTATGGCTTTCACCCCTATATTTGGCTCGGTATTCCTTACTTAATAAGACAGTTTAGAAATTTGTCTACAAGGGATTATAAGTCTGTTTAAATTGCTGAACTATTCTGGTTTTTATTTTATAATGGGTATGTATTTGGAAAATCACCCATTTCTTTAATACCTTCCAGTTTGGTAGAGTGGAGGTTTTTAAAGTATGTCCTTATGATTCTCTGGATTTCCATGGTCTCTGTTGTTATGACCCCCTTTCATTTCTAATTTGTTAATTAGGGTATTCCCTCTCTACCTCTTAGGTAATTTGGGCAGGGGGTTGCCAATGTTACTGATTTTATGAAAGACCCAACTCTTGGTTTCATTCATTTTTCTGTTATTTGTTGCAGTTATTTCTATTTTATTGACTCAGCCCTAAGTTTGATTACCTCTTGCTGTCTACTCCTTTGGATTGTATTATTTTCTTTCTGTTCTAGGACTTTTGGGTGTGTTGGTAAGGTGCTAGTATGAGATCTCTCAAAGTTTTTGCTTTTTAGGTAGGTACCTAGTTCTATGAATTTACCTTTTCGAACAGCTTTCACTGTGTCCCATAAGTTTGGATATGTTGTATATTCATTTTTAGAAATTAATTCATTTCTTTCTTAATTTCTGTCTTGACCAATTTATCTTTCAGTAGAAAGTGGTTCAGTTTCCATGAGTTTGTAAGCTTCCTGTTGTTTATGTTGTTTTTTTATATGCAGCCTTAATCTGTAGTGGTCTGATAGAATGCAAAATGATATTTGAAATTTCTTTATCTGTTGAGATTTACTTTGTGTCTGAGTATGTGGTAAATTTTAGAGAAACTTATATGACATGCTGAGCAGAAGATACATTCTTTTGTGTTTGGGATGAAATATATCATAAATATCTGTTCGGTTCATTTGGTTTATAATGTCTCTGATATCTTAGTTTTAGAATTCTCTGTTTAGTTTTTGTCTGGATGACTGTGTATTTTTGAGAGTGAGGTGTTCAAGTCTTCCAGTGTCAGTGTGTGAGGGTCAATATGTGATTTAAGCTGTAGTAGTGTTGCTTTTACAAAATTGTTTGTCCTTGTGTTTATGATATACATGTTAATAATTGAAATGTCCTTTTTGTGGATTTTTCTATTTGTATACATATACATGTACATATGCATATTTCATATATATGCCATATATACATATTTATAGTACCATTCTCTGTCTCTTCTGATTTGTTTTGGTTTAAAGTCTTTTTTGATAGATATTAAAATGGCTACACTAGCTCACTTGTTGAGTCCATTATTGTGTCAAGTTCCAGGAATAGAGTCATGTGAGGACAATTCTGAGTGCTTGTCAGAATACTTTAAGAAAGCATCTTGTGATCTCAATTTCTTCAAAGGAATTTCCCAGGTGTAGTGGACAGGAGTGTGTTTACTTCAGATCATTCATTACTGTTTACTGTTGTTATTTAATTAAATGCTCAGACTACCCTTTACATGCTCCCATGGAATCACTTGTTTTTGACACATGCAGCTCGTCCTTGTGATTGTATTCAGGCTGAACAAATGAGACCCTTGCACATGTTACCTTTCTTACCCATTAGAGAATAACTTTTCTGAGGCTCTGAAAACAGTTGGCTATTCCAGGAGACTGTAGTCCACTTCATGTATCAGCTCCATTCTCCCAGGTACCACTGCTTCTAGAGTGGTGACACTAAATGCTTTGCATCAGGAAGTTTTTATATTTAATGTTTCCTTTAACTGATGTATCCATTTCTCCTATCATATCTTCAGCATCTAAGATTCTCTTTTCTATATCTTTTATTTTGTTGGTGAAGCTTGCCTCTTATATTCGCATTCAGATTCCTAATTTTTCATTTTCAGATTTCCCTCATCTTGGATTTTTGTTTTTATTCTAGTTATAGTTTCAGTTCTTGAATGGTTATGTTCATTTCCTTCCACTGTTTAATTGTGTTTTCCAGGATTTCTTCATTTGCTTTTTAAGAACATATTCATATGTGCTGTTTGAAGGTCTTTTTTTTATTTATATTTATTTATTTATTTATTTATTTATTTATTTATTTATTATTTATTTATTTATTTTTACTGTGTACTTTACCTAAGTCAGAATACTCAGGTACAGTTGTTATGCTTTAGTGGAGACTTACTCTACTCTCCTGGCTGGTGTTTTTTGTTTTTTGGTTTTTTTCTACTGTGTTTTTAGCTAGCATCTAGGCTTCTGGGATTTGCAAGATTATATATAGCTCTAGGTTCTGATATTTGATTTGACTTTGTGGGTGGATATTTTGTTCCTTGGTTTCTGTTTTGTCTCTGGTTTTCAGGAGAATGTAGTGGCTGTGTGTTGCCTGGTAGGAGACTTTCTGTGGACCTGAAGGTATGGCCACTGGGGGTGCCAGATACAATGTGTTTCTGGGTATTGGGAGCTGACACTCAGAAATGGGGATAGGTTAGGGTTCTGAGGGAAATGGAAGGGGGAGGACAGGAGAGTGTGCCGCCAGGATCTGCTTATTTCATTTCATTGGAATGGGGGCAGAGAGTGAAGAGAGGTCCTCTTAGAAGGGCTGCTGTAGATCTGTGGATGAGATCAGGAGGGACAGAAGGAGAGGTGAGAATCTGCTTCCCTGGCAGGAGTTGCCTGTGGGTTAGCAGAAAGTACCTGTTGGAGTTAGGGCTGGGATAAAGCAAGGCGGGTGTGTGTGTGTGTGTGTGTGTGTGTGTGAGGTGTTAGGAGGGGGAAGATCTGTGAGATCCACTAGAGATGAGGTGGTGGCAGCCTGCCACTGTCACTCAGCTGCAGAACTAGAAATAAGACTGGAGGATTTGATTTGGAGGAGTGGAGCAAATGGTGAATTTCTTCAGTTAACTTACCTCTTTCCCTGGCCTGCTCAGCTGGAGTGTTTTCAGGGAGTGAGAATGTTGCCTTGTTTAACATATTTCTGTAGATTTTCAATGTTTCTAGTGGTGGGTTGACTTTTTTTTCCTTTTTCTTTTTTTTAGCTCAGTCTGCTAGAATTCTGTTATCCATCTTTTGCTTTCCTATTGACCCCACCTGATGTTAATACAATCATTTAATTACTTCACATATTTCTATGTGCTTCTACTTTTCTTCATAACTGTCATTTCCTCCTGGATAATTGTATTTAGGGTGCAGTGTAAAGTCACTCCCTCTATAGACATTACTTTTTTTATTTTTTAAGCATTTTCAGTCCAAGTTTTGTTTACCTTGGGCTTCCAGTGAAGCTGTGTTATAGCATTATTTCTTGCATATTCTTCTAATAGTTTGTTTGGTTATAGGCCTTTATTCTAGCTTTTGATTTGTTAAGGATAAGATGATGTCCTTTATGGTTAATTGTCTAGGTCCCAGTACAGACTTTGACACTCTATAGGTATATAGCAGTGTGTATATAAACAGGGCTAGTGTAGCACTGTATAGGTATACAGCAGTGTGTATATAAACAGGGCTAGTGTAGCACTGTATAGGTATACAGCAGTGTGTATATAAACAGGGCTAATGTAGCACTGTATAGGTATACTAGCAGTGTTATTCTTCTTGTTCCTTTTGGATTGTGCTATTTGTGTAGATATGATAAAATTGAATGCATGACAAAGAAACTCAAACACTACTGAAATAATTTTGTTGTGATGTACAGTTATATATTTGCAGACCAAAGATTTAATTAAAATAAATGACTTATGTAAAGAAATATAACAACTGGATCCACAGAATAGTAGTGTATTATCTATTAACTGCAGTATTTGTAATGTAGTGTGGGAAATAATGTGTCTAAAAGGAGCTAGGAACAATATTTAAATATGTTTAGCTTTGTTTCACATGGAGTTGAGACCTCAATTACATGGGAAAGTTGAAAGAATAATATTAGTGTACTTTGAGTAAATTATCCCAAATTTAATATAAACTTCCAAACTTCTGGTTTAAATGTTTCTAACTTAAGCACGTTGTTTACTTGCATAAGTATATGAGATTGGTGACATGTTGGCAGATAAAGCAGAGGAAGCCAGAACAGTCAACTTGTGTGAAATGAATAAGTTACTAAGTGTCAGGGCTATACCTCAGAAACCACCTTCTAACTCCTCACTCCATGTTTTATGCACAAGGCTAAATAGTGTATCTTATAACTCACTTTACATAATTTTCTGGTCCATTTGCTCACTTGCATCAGTAAATTTGCTCATCCATTAGTTTGCTTCCCACTATAGTTTGCCTTCTTTCTATCTACATTTTAGCCCAAAGCAAACAGTTCTTATACAAAAACATGATTTTTGTAAAGCTTGGGAAAGTTAGGGAAGATCATGTAAAGTCCCAGGCATATTTTTCTACAAACAGTCAAATGAGTTATAAAAGGAAACCAGTCAGTGTCAAAAATAAAAATAAGGAAAAATTGAGAACTGTATTTAAATTGTATGTCACAATGCTTATCAAATTCTCAAAACTATATGTGTCATCCTCAAAACAAGCCTGTGAAGAAGGTAGTATTGCTACCCCCCCCCCCCATTCTACAGGTGAAGAAACGGAGACACAGGAAGTTGAGAAAAATGATGCTAAATGGTTTCCACATGGGATTCTAATGTAAACTGTGGTTTTACATTACATTTCAGCTTTAATTGCCTGACCAACCCATTTCTCTTCAACTCCCATTTCTAGGCTTTCTCAAGTCTCTTCAATTCATTTAATTCAGCAAACATTTTCAAATACCTAACATAAGTCAGACACTAGGGAAAATCAAATATTTTATTAGCTTGTGCATCTTTATGAGCCTATTTTGCTCATCTTGAATATTCTGGGGAATATAGTTGTATCTTTTCCTCATCTGAATGTCTAATGGAGGTCTAATTATATAACAAGATAAGGTATTGATCATGGAATGTCTGTTGTATTTTAATAAGAAAACACATGATGCTTAATAATATTGAATAAAAGAAGCATGGGTTAACATGGTAGGAGGAGATATTCAAGTGATGGTTACAGAAGTGTTGAAAAGATGGAAAAAGAAGAAGCAGGGACTAGGAAATACTTGACAGTTCAAATAATAGGTGCAAAAGAGGAGAATTACTTTAATGCTCTGGACAAAGTAATACAAATAACATTTGGAATCATAAAAATCCCTATGTAAGCCAGTTTTATGCAAAGATGCTGTATATAGAAATACAAAGATTTAGAGAAGATATCATTATACTATTATTTAAATAGCCCAAACAGCAGTCAGTAGTGATATATGTTTTTCTTATTCCGTTTTTGTTTGTCCCAGGACTTTGTATCCTTTCTCCATGCCTCCTCCTCCCCCTCTTGAGTCCAATTTCCCTAGAGGAAGTTCAGCCTTTCAGGGTAGGACTTTTACAGAAGCCATTAACTCTCATATTTCTGGGTACTGCCTCAGCAGTATACATTCTGAAACTGACTCATTGTGACTATCACACACTTTCTGAGTAATTTAATTAATTTTAGAATTCAATATTCAATATTGGAAAATGTCAGAAAATTGTGATCCATTCTTAGAAGTGTAACCAAACTTAAAAGAAATTCAACAAGCAGGATGATTTAGTAGGGAACACCAATGTACACATGAATATACTGGTTATTTCCACAGGCACATTAAATTCTGCAAAAAGTATTTCTTTACAAAACCATAGTAATTACTAAATACTTCAAATATTATCTAACTTGCATAACATTTAACATTATTAAAGCTGTTTAGAAACATAACCATTAATTACTAGTGATAAAGTTTTAAAATTAGCTAAGAATAACTAATTATTAAAATTACTAAGAGTTCTGTAAAACTAGTGCCATTTTGAGAAATATACAGTGACCCAGATTATTATTTTATTTTCCATGAACAAATGTTCACATTCAGCTATGATTTACAGAGTTCAATAGTTGAAAATCCCTGAAATTTCACAATGTTTGAAAAATTTTGTAGTGTCTGGCACAGAGTAGATTATTATTGTTTTTTAAAAATAAATAGAAAACCATATCAGCTAAATTCTGTGTATGTAACTTGAAGGATTAGGTAGAAGTAAACTAAATCTTTAGATTTCACAAACTACTTCATATCATGGTGGGCTTGAGTGTGGAAGCATGGCTGAAAAGTGGAATAGCCCTTGTTACTTTGTTATCAGTATTATTGGAGGAAGAATTAAAGAAAATGGAGAGGTCTATGGTTTTCATGAGAACATTGTTTATATTGAATACTGTCCTATTGGATTTGGTATTTCATTGTCATCATAAAGGACTTCAAATCATAATTACAGATTTCTAACATAGCATATTATCAGTTTCAACAAAAGATAAGATAAAGTACCTTCTATTAAAAATCACTTCACAGTATTGCTTTATGAGCTAGGTTTACTGTTGTTTGTTTGTATTATGTTGCTTGGATTAAATCCAGGGCCTTGATAGGCAAGCACTCTAGCATTGAGCTACATTTTCTGCAGCCAATAAATAAGGTTTCCTTGAGATTTCCATTTTGTACTTTTGGAATTCCATTTGAGGCATCAGAATAAGGCAAGTTTGATTCCCACTAGTGTGTAGAAGTTATACATTCATTGTGATTAATCAATGGGCATACTGTAAGTGAATAAGTACATTTACTAATTTGTTGTGTATACCAGTGAACTTCTGGTTTATGAAAGGTTCAGTGTGGAGAATATCTTGATCTTCAACTTCTGGGGTACTCATTAGCTGACAATTTCATTCTTTCTTTTAATTCTCTAAATATTATTCACTATTATCATGTATGCATGATGTATGTGGATGTCTGAGAACAAGTTCATAGAGTTCATTTTATCCTTCAACATGTGTAAGGGTTCTGGAGTTTAATTCTAGCTGCCAGCCTTCATGATAAGCACCTTTACCAGCTGGGCTATTTCACTGGCTTTTAACTCTTTAGTTCATTTGTACTTTAATTTTTATTTTTGTTGTATGGTAATAATATGATGTCTTAAACCTAAGTTTTTTTTCTAATATCTATCTCTGGTTAGTCTTTTTCTAATATTGTATGATTTATTAGTTACTAGATTCTTAGCTCTCCCGTATCCTTCATCTAGGAATGATAACCTTGCTCATTGATTGATTTGTTAATACTATCACCAGTTCCAGTTATTGTACACTTACATTGTAAAAGTTGGCTGATAGCATTGCCCTCATTCCAAAGTGCTGGGGATTACAACCCTGAATCTTTGCTCAAGTCCAACTTGAGCTTTTCTTGTTAGGTAGTAAAACGATTGGTTTATAAAAATAATTTCCTTTAAATCTGAAATTTCTCTCATCATTTAACTGTTCTTAGTGAATTGTTGCATAAGCAATTGTAAGTTCTCTACAACATAAAACTTAGTGAATCTCTATTCATGACACAACATAATGGCAAAATTAACTTTGAAATATGGATAAGTACATGGCTGAAGGTCTTGAGACTATAAAATGCTCAAAGTAGTAATTTACAGATAATAGAAATTTTGAGCATATACATTCATTATTATTTATGCTTATATATACAATTTATAAATTTTCTACAATTCTCAAAATCTAATGTAATATAAAAAATGTAAGATTTTTTTAAAAAATTACATTTTTAGGATAGCATGAAGAACAATGGGTTTTTATCCTTATGACATGTGTGTGTCAATAGTATAATTTAAAAAGTCAAACTAAAACATAAATATCAGTGTTGATGAGAAAGCATCAACACAGAAGACTTCATATCTTGCCTCAGTTTTGGGGAATTTGGTGGTATGTATCCACAATTGTACAAATACTAATGTGCACTGATCTGATGACTTAAAATTTAAAACAGAAGTACAGATATGCAGAAAGATTTGTGTAATTTCCATGGATAAATTTGCCACATAACTTTTGCCTGGAACATTTTGGGTCTTGGGTCAGTTCAGGTTTTGCTACTTCTGTATAGGCTTCTCCAGTATCTAAAAAAGGTTTCCATTGTCACCCTGAACTGTGAATTTAAATGTTGTTTAATTTACTCATTTTCAAAATTATTTGTTATACTTGGTTTCCTTTCCTTGTTTTTGGTTCACTTTTGCATTCCTTGTCACCTTTATTTTACACCTTTTTTCCCCCCTGTATTTATTGTACATCCTTTTTTCTTTTAATAGTGAAATAATTGGAGTTTATAAATTTTACTTTGGATAAAACTTATGTTGAATGAAAATGTTTTTCATTTAGAATTCTCTCTTCTGTTTTTTTTAATTAGTTGTAGCTATTACTTGTAAACAAGGATTTTTCCTGCTTATGGAAATGATATGCTAATGGCAGAAAAGAGGGAGAAAAAATCTAGAAAGCAGAGGGAAGAAAATAATCAATTTTTCCCATTCTCATATGAGAAAATACATACCCACATACAGAGAAACTCCTTTCCTTAAATAGAGGATAAGATTATGCCACACCTGTGGCAGTGGTTTCTTTTGGTCTGGGATGCTGATGTCTGGGTCCATGGCCTTACTGTAGCCAGGGTCTGTGTTGAGGTCGGTGACTTCTGTTATCATTGAAGGTCATGAGACAGTCCCAGGTCTGGACCACCACCTAGGTCCATGTTGGAGTCTGGGATCATGCTGCTACTGGGCCTATGCTGATCTGGGAGGCCTACACTGCTACCCTGGAACATGGTGACATCCAGGCTTAAGCTGCTGCTTCTGGCCATGTCTGGCTCTGTGGTCTTGCCACAGCTGGGGTCTGTGTTGATGTCCTTTTGCCTGTGTTGTCACAGGGGCTCATGCAAACCATGTATTGAAGTATGAGGGCTGTGCTGACTCTGCCTCTTGCAGCCCTGGGATGGTGGATCTCAATGGCCCTGGCTCAGGCACAGGAGGGCTGGCCCCGGCCCAAAAAATGAGCTGCTCCTCCTCCCCGCCAAACACACACACACTTGCAAGATGTCTTAGTTACAGTTTCTATTGCTGTGAAGAGACACCATGGCCATGGGAACTCTTATAAAGAAAAATAATTTAATTGGGATAGTTTACATTTTCAGAAGTAATTTGTTCCATTATTATTATGTTGCAACACAGTAGTGTGCAGGCAGACATGGTACTAGATAAGTAGCCCAGTTTTCTGTATCTTGACTTGCAGGTATAGGTCTGTCTCAATGGGTATGGCTTGAGCATATATGAGACCTCAAACTGCATCTCCACCCCACAGTTGCACACTTCCTCCAACAAGACCACAACTACTCCAATAAGGCCACATCTCCTAATATTGCCACTCCCTTGGGGAACATTTTCTGGGCTGGCCCTGCCCCTTACTACAGGCTTGAATGAGCTGGCTCCACCTCCCACTTGAGGGGGATGGTCCCAGTGGTGGGTCAGAACAACCCAGCTACCCTCACACACATGAAGGGCTTTGAGTAGGCACTCCCCAACATCTACCCCATTTATGAACTGTGGGAGCACATGAAGGGACTGGTCCAGTGCATCCACAGCTGCAGGATCTCCATGACAGGATATCCTAGGGGAGTTTTGGTGACTGTCCAGTTTTGAGGGTTTACCAGCAGCCAGAGGTCATGAACTAGACCAACAACACATTAAATAATACACATTTGCAAGTTAAACTGTGTGGACAGGAGCATATACTGCATGATACACAGCAGCTCAAAATGCCATGAAGACCAATAAAGAGATTATCGAGAGGTAGGAAAGATGGAGGAGTGGAGTGTTTTGTTGTTGTTGTTGTTGTTTCTTTTTAATTAATATTCTTATTTGCATTTTTATTTATCATTTTATCTTATTTTTATTATTATTACTTTTCTTAGTTTTCCTTTGGGGTTACACTAGAAGGATGAAGCTCTGATGTGGAGGGACTGGGAAATAGATAGGATTGTGATGCATGATGTGAAATTCCCAAAAAATCAATAGAAAGGTTATTGATTAAAAAAAAAAAAGAGGTTATGTGGTTTCATTCAGATATGTCCTTTACAGGCTTTTGATGTATTTGAACACTTGGTCCCAAGTTGGTAATAGTTTAGGGAGGTTATGGATACTTTCTGAGATAAGGCTTGAAGAAGTGTGCTACTGGGAGTAGATTTGGAGGTTCTGTAGCTTTCTCTCTCTTTATGTTCTCCCTCTTTGCTTGGTGTGTATGTGTGTGCATGTGTGTGTATGAAAACTGACCTCTCTGCTTCCTAACACTCAGACCAGCCTCAAGATCCTGGCTTCCCTCCCTTAACCCTCTGGAATCATTAATCAAAGTCCAACATCTCCTCCATAAGTTGATTTGGATCATGGTATTTTATCACAGGATATATCAAGAGAAACATCACTGATACAGACAGTGTTTAAAATTTGGAACCTAAAATTGTCTGTTAGATAATTTTAGGTGTTATCAATGAGTCTTTAATGAATAAATGCATCATTGTCATAGAAATACAAAAGGGGTAATAAAAGTATTAACAAACCAATTCCATTTTTTTCTACTGCACAGGATGCGAGTTACTGAAAGAGCAAGTTTTTGTCAAACAGAATTTGTTAATCAAACAGCCATTCATGAAGAGATGGAAGGCACAGGTCAAATACCGGCCTCTTGAAATTAGAGTTTAGAAATATTTCTAGGATAATGAAGCTACTGGGTGACTTAAAGTATGGGTAAGGAAAGAGATTTATCTTTATAGATCTGCATAGAATGCATATTGGTAGTGTTATTGATCTATGCATGGTGTTTTGACTTCTGATGTTAGAAAGTCATCTACTGGAAACCTGAGTAAGCTGAAGT
This sequence comes from Onychomys torridus, assembly GCF_903995425.1. Taxonomy (NCBI): domain Eukaryota; kingdom Metazoa; phylum Chordata; class Mammalia; order Rodentia; family Cricetidae; genus Onychomys; species Onychomys torridus. The sequence goes on along the minus strand of NC_050444.1, from coordinate 46,372,888 downwards.
AGAGCTGATGGTTGCCATGGACTTGATTTTCACATCTTTGAAAATTTACCTAAGCAGTAGTTTCTTGTCATAACCCACACAACTGAGGCGCTGTCTTCTGCAAAGCGAATTAACAGTGTATTGCTTAGCAGCATGATTCAACCAAATTGATAATTTCAAAGTTGGCTGAAAGCTAGTGAAGATAGATGGTGTGTTTACATTTTCCCCAGTTTGAAAAGAACAACTAAGTTAATGTAATCTTTTTCTAAATTGCAAGGCTTTCTGTTTGCTTGCACTGGACATCCTCACTGTTGGCAGCATATTGTCTACAGAGAAACTGTTACAAAGCTAGTTTTGTTGTTTCTGTCCTTTGTACTCAGAATATCTACTCACTTTCTGGTGCCACTTGTGTCTGTACATTTTTGTCTTTGGTCACCTAAAAACTAATTCAGTTAGTTTTGAAGTTGTTGGAATTTCTATCTAGGTTTTCAAGAAGTATGAGTGATCCTTGTTTCAATATGCATTGTTATTCTGCATTTTCCTTTCTCCATTGATAGTTGTTTTAGTCTACTTTTTATGGTTTTGACAAAATACATTGGAGCTTGGGTTCCCACATATGGGTCTTCACCCTGTGCCAGCCTGGGTGGCTCTTCATGCTGTGCCATCTTGGACAGAAGGCAGAAGGTTGAAGGTTCTAAGTTACCTTAGAGCAAGAATAGGATATACTCACTTTATGAAGAAGGTCCCCTGGTAATATGAGCGTGAATCTTGTCCTAGAGTGCTGCTTCATGACTTAGTCATCTTGAAGGTCATCATGTTAAGGCCAGGCTCATGTAAATCTGCAGGTCAAGTGTATCCCATGTACACATCTCAGTGACTAATTTTGAGAGCCCAAGTAAAGATTTTCATTAAAACATTACTTATTTCTAGTTCTGTTTTTCTTTTTCTTTCATTATGGTTCTTATGTGGGTGATTTTTAAGCTAACCTGTTTTCTCTTTTTAGTTAGATTTTTATTGTAGACTATTGAGTTAATTTTTGAATGATATTTAAAAAAGAACTCTTTAAATAAATATTATTAAGGAACTTGGAAAAATTAGCATTGGTACATATGGATATAGTGTAAAATGTTAAAACATATTTTTATGGCATTGGCCAAATGTTTGAGATGTTTTCCTCAATAAAACAGGAAGCCATGTACAGAGTTACATCTTTGCAATAATAGTATCCAGAAGGCAGAGTCAGGAAGATTGGGAATTCCAGGACAGACTATGCTACATCCCCAGACCCTATATCAAATAGAAAAGGGCTTAGAATGCAGTTGAGTTTTACAGTGCTGCTAAGCATGTGTAAAACTCCAGGTTCAATCCCCTGCACTATACACACATAGTAGTGCAGATAATATGGTATTGTCAATAATGACATATCTTTAATCTAGAATCATTTATGTCATCTATACAGCCTCCATCTTTCTGTTTGTGTCTGTATATTTATCTTGTTTATATGCCCAAATATATATATATATATATATGGGGGGAAGGTCTTGAATGAGTTTCACAAACACTGATAGGTTTTAGGTGTTGCAACTTTTGTGAATTTTGTAATATTAGATTTATGTTTATATTGATAAGATGAATTTTTCATAATTCATGTGCACTTTTATCAAATGCTTTGATATTCCTAAATACAATTGAGAATTTAGAACAATTATTATTATAACCATAATGTCAAGGTTTAAAAATCAAAAATGTATGAGCATGCATTTAACCTATGTTCTCAAACTTGATATTATTTACCTCTAAACTTTAAAGTAACATAGGGCTGAAAACTGGTATTTTGTTTTAGCCATTACCTTAGAAATTTTATTTATATAAAGTGCTCAAAAGTTTAAAACCAATTCATATGTCTCATTGATTATGACCTGTTCATTTGTTCTTATTTCTTATTGTTCATGTTTTATCAACATTTCTAAACAAAAAGTTTCCCGACAAATATAGACATGGTGCTTACCTTTAAACTTGCATTACATCTTCAAATACACTGAAGTAAAAATTTTACATTAAAATAACAAAGCTTTCCAATATTTCTATCTTGTTTTGCTCTGTTCTTTCCAAACCAAGAATGTCATGAGACTTATCTGTTAAATATTCAGGCTCAGTTTACCAGGACCATTATTTTATATTAGAATCCTCTGTAATGATGAACTACTTGTAACATCAAAGCACCAGAGATATTGTCTCTTCCTCCCAATAGCTCATGACCTAAAAGCTTTTCTTTTTATCTCTGTATGAAAGAAGAACATACTTTTCAAACCAGCTTCAGCAGATCAGGAATGTTGTGTACATCATGTAAAGTAGCCTCTAGAGACACACCCAGGTTTTACTTCTGTCCAAAGGCTTTTTTATTTTTTTTTTCAGTATTAGAATTTTCACTATTTTTTTCATGGATAAAAGAAAGAAATTTGTTATGAACTAATTGTGAGATTCTAAACTATTTGTATTTGTAGCATATATATGATATATGTGTAGCATATATATGGCATATGATGTAAATAGAGTATGTATATAATATGTATGTTTAGCATGTACATGATATGTGATGCATGTGTAGAATGTGATAGTTTTGTATGTATAGAATATATGAGATGCATGTATGCACAACACATGATATAAGATATGATGTCTACATCTATAGCATATATATGTTATGAGTATGTTTGGGTAAGAAGATCTAAAAAAGTGCCATTTCAGAGAAAAAGTATGAGTAATTAGGCCTTCTTATAATCTTGCTTTTAAGAAAACAAGGTTTGTATATTTTATCAGACATCAACATTGTGTATGTACTTCTAAATGGGTATTTGGAATGGATGGAAAGACTCTGGAATGCTGAGAGATGCCACTGTGCCCAGTGGAATAAAAGAGAGTTGGACAGAGTTCACAACCTAAGTGCAGGAATAAGGATCTTCCTTGAAGATGTAATCTGGAAGTTTACATTTAATGGGGACTTAACTGTCCCCTCACAACATGAAAGGTTTTTGCTTAATCCTGTTATTTCTACATGAATGGAGACACATTTATGGATAGTTTTAATGATAATTTCAAATCATTCCAAAACTGCTAATATTCCATCCTGGACTATGAAAATACCTTTGATTTTTTAAAAAATAATTTTGAACACCTTATTACTTATTATTTTCATGTGTCTGAGTCTTGCTTGCACGCACATCTGTGCATTACATGCTTGCAGTGCTCAGGAGGCCAGAGGACATTGGACCCTCTGGACTGAGGGTTACAGATGGTTGTGAGCTGCCATGTGGGTTCTGGGAATTCACCCTAGGTTCTCTGGCAGAGCAGCCAGTGCTCTTAAGCACTGAGCTATCTTTTCAGCCCCAGCTTTTTATCTGAACAATTTCAACTATAATATTTACACTCTGATTCTAGAAGTACTATTGAAGTTGTGCAGACAGAAGAAAAAGATAATTTTGTGATTCTAAAGTGAAAAAACCAACTCTTGGAATCATATTGTTAATCAATAAAATGCTGACTGTCATTTAGAAGGATGAATTACTGATGTGCTCAGAAATGTGTCCATATAAGTCATCATGGTGGTGGGACATCATCTTGTTTGGATCAGCAGGGTAAAATGCTGATTCTGTTGGGCGGTGGACTAAGGTATTATAATACAATGAGAAAGGCATTTGTGTTACAGGACTAGGTAGTGGTGTGCCCTTATTTAAGACATGTAGAGGAATAAAATATCTTGCACCCTCCTTAACAATCTAGTGTCCAGCTAAACATAGATTTATCAATTTGAGAGTATTGATCATGCCAGATACTGTATTGTCTACACAAAAATGAGATAGACCAAGATTACTACTAGTAAATAGCTTAATATTTTTTGAGTAGCCTTTTATAAAGGAAATTTAGAATGAGAAATCAAGAGAAACTACAACAAAGACAAAAAAATTAGAAAATGCTTTGGGTGGAGGGCATATGCATCTTATTTGCCTGGAAGATTCAGGTTGCTTTGAAGTGAATCTAATACCTGGAATTACCAGGAAGAAATGTGAGACCAAGATATTATGAACAGAGAAATCACACATTTAAAGACCTCGTGGCACTCAGGACACCACCAAGAAATGTGCAGGGAGAAAGAGAGAGGAATGAAACTTTCCACATGTATAGCTTCCTATATGGAAATTTTATAAGAAAGGTTTTTATTAGAGTTAAACTCGATATATCCAAATTACAGTCCTTATAGTTTGGACTGTAAGCATGTGAGTAACAATCAGATTTGAAATTTTGAATGATCAATTGGTTAGTATCATATTGATTTGTAGAAATGTAATATATGATATCACCTAGTTCTTTAAAGTATAGCTTAGATATGTTGGGATTACGCCTTAGGAACTAACTTTTCTCATGGTTCTTCATCCATAGACTCCTGATATCAGGTATTTGTATATAAATTTAGCAATGTAATTTAAATCATAATGTTTCAAGTGCTGGAGAAGAAATTCAAATGACTACTGATTATGAGCAACTTATAAATCTTCTGGCTAAAAATCAAAGCCTTTAAAGGTGACTGTGACAGTTATGTCTTGAAGGCTGTGAGAGTGTTCAAAACACATTAACTCAATGAAAAGAAATAAGCACATATCTGGAGAGAGTAAAGCTAATCTGGTTTGGAAGAGCTCATGTGTACATGAGAAAGTCTTTGAGACAGAACTGGAAACATGCTGTATAATTTCCAGGAATCATTCATGACTAGGTAACCAAAGCTTATAGATTTTTTTTAATATGTAGGTAATGTGGGAATACTGAACATATATAAGTAGAATATTGATTCATTCCCTTCATATCCATTTAGGAAGACTGTTGTAAAAATAATACATTGGTACATTGTATATAGAACACATTGGAGAACATAATGGTGGATTATTGAGGCCATCTAAGCAATGAAAGATAAAACGCGAAACATAAACTTCCCTGGCCTATGTTCACTGAGGTGCTAGCTTTTAGAGTCAGATAACCTACAATGTTTTAGTCACCAACATACAACATACACTGCAGTGATCCTACAAAGTTATATCCTCTAGTGACAATGTAGTTATCTTAATCCTAGAAAACACGCTCTGGGGCATACACAGTGACAAAAATCACCAACTGCATATTTATCAGAATATTTTGTCATTAAGTGAGACACAGCAGGGTAATGGAAAGTACTGATGTGGCAGCAGACATAGGTATCACATTCAAAGACTTTGTCTTTCTTTCAGAGAGCAGGCATCAAAGAAAAAATTTGCACACATGTACACACATGTACACAAATACACACATAAAGCACATGTGTGCACCCACACAGAGGGGGAATACACACAGAGACAGAGAAACAGGAACAGAGAAAATGAGGGAGTAAGGGGAGGGTGGAGGGAGACGGGGGTTAGGTTTCTAAGTTCTGGAGGTCTGTATGATTTGTTGAAGTTTTACTCTAGGCTTTGGCTAGGTTGCAATAAGTAATGAATTGGGATTAAGTGACTAAATTTTGATTCTGATGAATTAGGAGACCTGGCTCAGCAGCATAGCTCTCTGTGTGCATTTTGCTGCTGCAGAGAGACTCTGGTTCTCCCTGCTGAGTGATTAGCATAGTGCCTTGGATGGAATATCCATCATGCCTATTTATGATCTCGTACTTATGTTGGGGACAATGTAAAACATGCCTCCCTTGACATGCATACTTCCTATTGCCCTGCTATACTAATTATGAGTATGAGCATTAAATAAGAAAGCATGTCCACTAAAGATGTTCTGTGGACCTGGAGATGGACTTCACATAGAAAAATACATGCAGCCCATTTAAATATCAATGACAAAGTCTAGAACTTCAAAAACTAATAAACTTCATGGTTTAATAGAAGCAATGCAGGTTGATTCCACTTGTTCTCAGCAGAAGGAATATTTAACTATGAAGATATTCTTTATTTCTGAAAGCCTAGACTTATTGTTTTCTTGGCTATGCTGTGTGCTGTGAATATCACTCTGTATAAATAAAATGCTGATTGGCCAGAAGCCAGGCAGGAAGTATAGGTGGGGCAAGCAGAGAAGAGAATTCTGGGAAGTGGAAGGCAGAGGGAGAGACATGGCCAGCCGCTGCCATGACAAGAAAGAAATAAGGTACCAGTAAGCCATGAGCCACGTGCAAAGTATAGATTAATAGAAATGGGCTAAATATAAGAGTAAGAGCTAGACAATGGTAGACCTGAGCTAATGGCCAAGCAGTTTAAATAATATAAATGTCTGTGTGTTTATTTTACAAGTGGGTTGTTGGACTAACAGGGCTTGATGGCACCTGGATAGGAGGTCTCCAACTACAGCTGTTTTTTCAAATTCTTAAGTACTTGAATACTATAAATATTAGTAGAACCTTATTTTTAACAAAGCTTAATATAATTATTATAAATTTAGTTTATAATATTGTCTCAAGATTTGTCATGGAGAATAAATTATAAAACCAACTATATTTATAATATGCATATAATATAATTTTATTTGTTCTCATTAAGACCTATTATGAAACTGAGAGGTCAGTCCAGTGATTCTAAAATTTTCTTTGAATTTGTGATTTTGTTAATTATTAAAAGCAGTCCCCAAACAAGTTTTGTTTCATTAAAATGAGGCCTGTGGAGCTGGGCATGGTGGTTTATTTCTTTAATCTCAGCATTTGGGAGGCAGAGGCTGGTTGGTTTCTGTGAGTTCAAAGCCAGCCTGGTCTACCTAAAAAATTCCAGGCCAATCATGGTTACACTTTGTCTTAAAAAAGTGAGGTATGTGCATATTATTATTTTCTCATTTTCCCCTATAGAGTTTATGTAAAACTCTTATTTTGGTTGATTTGGGGCTTTCTATATTTATGACTACCAAAAGTAAATTATGAAAAGTGGGCTGGAGAGATAGCTCAGCCGTTAAAGGCTAGGCTCACAACCAAAAATATGAAAAGTGCCAAACAATCCTGATTAGATTTTTTTAAAGCCTTTTTCATATTTTAACAAAGCTAACAATTAGATGATGAGAAATCATGTCATCCTAATTGCTATATGTGTAGATTCATACAGAGACATTTAATAATATTATAATTAATAAGTTTATGCAGATTGTAAGGTTCTCAAAATATAACATAACACTTTGATATTTGGTGAGTAAACTTACCTTTTAAAGGATACACACAGAATAAAATCAAAGGAATAAGTTATTTTGTGTATCTTTAATGGCACATGATAGAATATTCAATCGTTAGCCAGATATATCAGGTGTCAGAAAACTTTTAGGAAATACTTTTCTGGGTCAATTATAATTATGCTGAAAAGTTTTAAATGTGTGCTATTTTGTAGCAGAGGAACTGTGTGAGTAAATTATGGGTGGCGAGCACTTGCTTCATAAAGATTCTTGCTAGAGAAGAATATTTTTATTTGTGTCTTGCTACTATGCCAGCATTCACCCCTCTTTGCCGCACGTAAAACAGACAGAACATCAGACAGCTCATTATAGAGACAAGCGTGCTCCATTCCCAAATGCTTACTAAGCACTGCACTTGGGCTGTCAGAATGATTCATGTGATGGTAATTTAAGTTCAGGCTATGTTGTAGAGTTAAACCGATATCTGATACATCCTAGAAATGTTTCCTAGAGATTTTACTTTGGAACTGAAGTTTCAGGGGAAAAATATATTTTTTGATTGTTTACTGATTTTCATTAAAATCTTCCTTCCTAGGAGTTCACTGAGAGCACCTACTTCTGTTTTACTGTGTCCAGTTCTCCTGGAGGAAAACACAGTTGTTTATAGTGCTGCTTTTGGTACATAAGTTTTTCCTCTTACAGGTCTTATGATCAGATACTATTCTAAATCCTCATCAAAAGGATTTGAACATATATTGGTGTTAAAACAGAAACTAAAAGATGAGATGAGAGAGGAGAGAGGAGAGGGGCATCTGTGGTTGGTATGTAAAATGAATAGAAAATTTCTTACTAATAAAAATTTCTTAATTAAAGAAACAGAAACTAAAAAGAACAGAAATATAATTTTCCCATTTTATCAGAAGCTTTCTCACTTCTATGCAGTGACTTGCACAAATATCTTCATAGACAATAACATTTCTCCTTTATACTTATTTAGAGATGCTCATTTTGATAGTTACAATCGATGTCACTGGTAACATTGCAACATCTAAAATACAGTCCAGAAGTTTAAGTTCAAATCCTGTGTGTAAATGTGTTTATAAATAAAGCTGTATTGGGTGTTACTCATTTGAATATGGTTTGTTACTGCTTTTCTCTTACAATGAAGGAATTTCATAATTTTGATGCACATTATAAAGACCTAGAAATTTGTGAACTACATGGCCCTTCAAGAAGAAAACTTGACTTTAAGACTACTGTATGAGGTTGCAAACTTCAGAAGAATACATTATTTTTTGCTTGTTTTGTCCATGTAATAGAAAAATCTGTGAAATATTTTAGGTGCTTTTTCACTTTTATTTACAAAGAGATATATTTGTGATGATGACTTATATTTTCTAAAAATCATAATATTTTCTTATAGTAGGAAGTTGTGCTTTGACACGTTTTATTTGCAGCCTGAGGCAGTAGTAAGTTTGCATCTCTCAAATTAAACTTTCTAATATGCTACAAGTTCAGCATATAGGGGAAACAGAGGCTAGGCTCAGGGGAATTCTGTAGTGGCTTCTCACTCTTAAGCATTCCATGCCTGAGAACTGCATGAATGAGCTTATTTTGAAAGCATTTACCAGCATGCTCATGGATCTAACTGAATTATGGCTGCAGATTCATTCCATGTAACAGGCAATTCCTTCTGGTTTCCTAAGCAATACTCCCTGGATCAACTTAGTATTTTCTAATTTATCATATATTCTTTCCTAAAAAGAGAAAGAGAGGAACTGATTATAAATACTCGTGAACATGTCCCAAGGTATTTTCTTAACTTCCTGGTATCTTCACTTGTGTGTGAGCATCCATTTAAAAATAGCTGTTATAAATTTAATGTACTATTTTCCATGGTATAGTTTTTCAGTAATAATAGTACCATGGTTAACAATATTTTCAGAAGTTACAAAGAAATAACCATTCAGAAACAGATTGGCATTTTTCTATATGACATCCTATTTAATTCTTTCCATCTCAGCTATGCAGTTCTGTGAATTTGAATCCAATGAAGAAGGTGTAGTTTGCACATAATTTTCTTCTGTTACAACAACCATAATCATTTAGTGGGATATTGTAAGCCTGGGCTATATGTAAATCATTTCTGAAGACAGCAGGAACTCTTCAGAGGCATGGAAGATGGAGAACACTGAGGCGCACTGAATCTCAGTGTCCCTGCTTATGGAATCAGTCTAGGTAAAATTATCCAGAAATCCATGACGAAGAAGGATATTGCAACTTACTGAACATGAGCAAACATAAGAGAAAAATTTAAAGATTAAATAATCTACACTAGAAGAAATTCTTAGACACTCCCAATTATAGTCTTGAAATGGTAGCCAAAACCAAAAATGAACATGATATTTAAAATATTTGAAAGAATTGGTATATTTATTTTAAGTAAGTAAATCCATTTTCAGACTTCAAGAATATTGTCAACTTACACAAAACCTTATGAGAAAGTAACTTTATTATCTCAAGACATTAGATTCCTATGTTATTAATATCAAAAACAGTGGGGGTAATCTGTATAGAGAAGAGACAAAGTTTGTAACATCAGGGCAAATAGAAATGAGTTTTTAATGAAGTGAAAATTTTATTTAAAAGTAAAGGCTCCTAAATTACATTGAAAGCCTTTGAGCTGGGATTCTTCTCCTTCTATTCTGTTTGATCTTTTCATGGAATCCCAGATTTCCCGGATATTTTGCATCAGGAATTCTTTAGATTTAATATTTTATTTGACTGACGAACCTATCTCCTCTATTGTGTCTTCAGTGCCTGAGATTCTCTCTTCCATCTCTTACATTCTGTTGGTTATGCCTTGCATCTGTGGTTCCTGTTCCTTTACCCAGATTTTCCATTCCCAGAATTCCCTCAGTTTGTATATTTTAATGCTCCTATTTCAGTTTTCAAGTCATGAACCATTTCCTTCTCCTGTTTGATTGGTTTTTTTCTTGTCTTTATTGAAAGGATTTATTGTTATCTTTTATTTTTATTTTTTTTGCCTTTTCCTCAATTGCTTTAAGGGAATTTTTCATTTACACTATAAGGGCCTCCATCATCTTCATAAAACCGCTTTTAAGGTTGTTTTCTTGTACTTCAGATGTGTTAGAATGTTCAGCTCTTGCTGTTGTAGGATCGATGGGTTCCCCTGGTACCATATTGCTTTTTCTATTATTGAATGTATTCTTACACTGGTGCTTATGCATCTGGATTTGTGATGATTATAGGTTTGGATGTTGATTCTTGTGTTTGTCTTTGTTGGATGGATGTTTTGTTCTTTATTAGCTGATTCCTTTATTATCTTCTGGCCTGAATGATCAAGAGTTCTGGTGACCAGCAGGTCTTCTGGTCCAGTAGTGTGTCTCTGCTGAGATTTGTGGGGATTTGGGTGCCTACATTCAGCCTATCCTCCTCCTGTTCTTTCAACTTGTATAGGCTGTACCTGTGCTTGTGATGAGTGCAGGAGCTGCAAAGAACAGCTGGCCACAGAGAGGATGATGAAGTGGCTGGGGTTAGGTGTACAAGTGGGTATTAGAGGAACAGAATCCAGTGGGTGGTCCAGCCTGCCAGCATGTCTCTTCACCTGCTGGCCAGCTGGTGGGTACTGCACCAGAGCAGTGGAATTCCACCAGAGTTGGGGACAGGGCCCAGCTGCCTTGGTGCTGAGCTGGGATAATGAGGGGTAAGGAATGTGCCCTGGAGCTTAGGGTCTGGAGGTTAAGATAGCTCAGCTGGGAGGCCAGTCACTCACCTCTTCTTCAAATTGTTGTGGGTTGTACCTGTGCCTATGGAGTCTGCTGCAGTTGCAGGAAGGGCTGGTCATGAGGAGGAGGTAGGTGGTTGAGTGGCAGAGTGGGTCCTGGGGGAAGAGAATCTAGTGGTTAGTGACAGTGGTAGTCCAGCCTGCAGGCAGGTCTCTCATCTGCTGGCCTATCTACTTTCATTACTTTGTTTCTTTAAAACTTTGTACTCACATTGACTTATATTTTAATTATATTATCCTTGGTAACAATTCCCTTTTTTTGTCTTCTACTTATATTTTAGTATATAAGTTTCAAGAGCTTTCTTTATGATCTTTGATTAATCTAGGGACCTTACAATGATACAAGATTTCACTCACAATGTTAGCAGAACATAAAAGTCAAACCCCCCATCCCTCCCTTTCCCGTTGCCCTTCCCTATACTCCACCACTTTTTCCTCCCAATATTATGTACTCCTCCTGCTCCTCCTCTTCCTCTTCATATTCTCCATCTCCTCCTTCCCCTTTTCTTTCCTCTCCCCCCTCCTCTCCTCCTTTTTCTTCTTCAATCCTGTGTTCACTGTGTATACTATGTATAGAGGCTTCATCCCTGAAGATGACTGCTTCTTTTCTCTTCAGTGGCTATTAATTGCTCATAACTCCTAAACTAGGGTAGGATGTCATTAGCCCCTTTATTATATGTGCTAGGGTTTGGGCTATCTTGATCATATGCAGGTCTTTTAGATATAGTTACAGCTTCTGTGAGCTTATGTATGTAATGGGCTCATCAGTTGGCAAATATTCTGCTGCAAACATCCACTACCTCTGGCTCTTACAGTCCTATCCTGTTTTCTTTGATGATCACCAAGATTTGGGTTGTGTATGATATGAATGTCTCACTTAAAGCAGTGGACTCCATATTCTCTTATTTTCTACATGTTGGTCTCTGTAGTAATCGCCATCTACTGCAAACACAAGCTTCTTTGATCAGGGTTCAGAGATGCACTAATCCATGGTTATCAAGATAAGATCTTAGTAGGAAGTTTAACACTGTACATTTAGCTGAATAATGGTATTGGTTCTCCCTAGGGTCCAGGATCTACAGTCATAGGTTTTGGATAGTATCAAGCATGAGTTCTATCTTGTAGAGCAGGCTTTAAATTGAACTAGCATGTGGTTAATTATTGATATAATATTTGTACCACTGTTGCACCAGGGGGTATACCTTTCTAGGCCTGTCATTATGGTATATATATTTCAGGTTGCCAACTGGGTGAACCTTTTCCCAGTAGTGTGCATAGGAACTTCCAGCACTATATAATAGCTAGTCAATAGGACTCAAGCGTGGGTCAGTACCAGCTTGGTTTTCCATGTTCTATGACTCTTCAGCAAGGATTCATATTTTGGAGGGTAACTATGTACAATGGAAATAGCTTATAATGTTTTGGGGTTCTATGAGACCCCACCAACCAGAAACTTAAACAATCCACACTTGACGATGGTCTTTTTATTTCATAGCCTATGGTGTATGGAAGAATCATTATACACCCATTATAGGATAACTCCATTTAAATTATTTTCATACATATATGAAATACGGCCATAGCGGGTTGGAGTCTTATATATAACCCTGGGATCTATCTCATCTATAGAAGATGGTTTGGAGGACATGTGCAGTAGGTAGGGACTCGATATGTGAATTAACATCTGCTTTTAAAGAATACATTAGAAAGAACTGGCTATGTGGAAGATAAACATCATCACCAGTGAGTTTGGAGCTAATAGTTGAGTCTTGGTATAAAAAAGTAAAAACAATGATGAATGTGTGGAAAGACCATGCTTGGCTTATTTATGTAACTACATTACATTTGTTTTGTTGTGTACGTGTGTTTTGTTGTCAGAACACACTTCAAATGTGTATAAAACATTTCATTGTGTGAATATAAATTATATTTATCAAGTTTATTAATTAATTTAAGTTGTCATATAAATCATATAGATCTTGTTTTTATTCATCTGCCACTGACCCTTCTTTCCACTTCTTTGTTTCCCCACACCCCACAGTAGCCTGCCTTTGCTTCCATGTCACACATATTCCATTAGCACCCCATTCCCCACCTTTTGGATTTCTTCTTTTCCTCTTATGGCTCTCCTTCAAGTCTCATGATTACACCCCCCACCCCCCACCCCACACAAATTCAAATCTAGGTTCTACATTTGGGGGAAACACATGGTGTTTTTCCTTTTGAGTTTGGCATATTTTTCTTAGCATAATGATTTTTAGTTGTGTCTATTTCTCTATTTCTATTTATTCTTAGAGTGAAATAAAATTCTGCTCTGCAAATGTACCCCATTCTAATAATGCATTAATCTAATGAAGGACGTACAGACTGATTTTATTTCTTAGTGTGAATAGTGCAGCAATAAATGAGGATGTACAAGTATCTTTAGGGTATATCAACATAGTGCTTTGGAGGGAATATACCCAGGAGTTAGATAGTTGGGTCATATGGTAGTTCTAGTTTTAGATTCCTTTTTGAAGAATCTTTATATTGAGTTCCATAGTGGATGTTCCAGTTTACATTCCCATCAGCAGTGCATAAAAGATCATTTTCCCCATATCCTCACTAGTTTGCTGTCATTTATGTTCTTGATGATGTAGGAACTAGTCATTCTGATGACAATGAGATGGACTCTCAAAGCAGTTTCTGTTTGTATTTTCCTGATTGCCAAGAATATGGAACCTTTTAGAAAATGCCTATTGGATATTTACAAGTTGAGTTGGTCTATTTAGTAACTGAAGATTACTTTGTATTTATTTTTGTTGATTTGTATAAATATATATTAAACATTATCTCCTATCTTAGAGTATCTATTGCTGTGATAAAACACAGTGACTAATAGAGGGGTGAGAGGTGGGGAGGAAAGAGTTTATATGGCTTATACTTCCATACTCTAATCTATCATATAAGGAAGTTGATAAAAATATTCAAGGTAGGAACCTGGAAGCTTCTCCTTCACTTCAAGTGTTTTCCCTCTTTACTTCTAGTAGTTTCAAAGCCTCACATCATATTAAGGCCTTTGGTTGATTTTGAATTGAGTTTTGTGCAGAGTGATAGACATGGATCTAATTTTATTCTTCAACATGTGGATATCTAGTTTTCCAAGCACCTTCTGATGAAGAGGCTGAACAGAAAATCAGTATTAGTGACTTTTCTGTGCACTGATAATGAATTTCTTAAAAGAGAAGTTGATAAAACAAATCAGCAAGAGCAAAAACATCTTAGGAATAAACCTAATCAAAGAGGTAAAAGACTTCTACAAAGAAAAATTTTAAGGCACTCTAGAGAGCAAGGAAGTTCTGAGGCAAATATGTACTGTTTGACACAGCATGACCATTTCAAGGATTGAAGTCTCAGCTCTGCTGGAGTAGCAAAGCCTTCCTTTTCCAGGTGAGGCTCAGAGGGATGGCAAAATCTTTGTGTCTAAGTGAGACTAAATGTGAATCCAAGTGAAGAAAGTGTCCACCACAGCTTTCTCAGTCTGCAGTTTTACAGCCTGAAGACTGCTTTCCTGCAGATTGCTCCTACCAAGGTCAGCTTAACCTGTTTCCTTGTTTAGCTGTATATAATAACTGTCTCCTTGTTTATCTATATGTAATAACCCCAATTCCTTGTTCAGCTGTGTCCAATAACTCTACCTTTATGTTCACTTGTGTATAATAAAAACACTGAGCTTCCCAGATGCTGTGGCTTCTCTAGCCAGGAGCCCAGACTTCCTGATCACAGTCATTTCTTCATTCAGTCACCACCCAAATTAGGTCAATCTCTGGACCCATGAAGAGATTGGCAAGACAGTGAAGAAAGAAATTAAAAAAGCAAAATTCTGGAATATGGGAGAGTCTTCCATATCCACAGATTGGCAGAATTAATATTGTAAAAATGGTTATATACAAAGTGACCTATATATTCCATGCATTCTCCAGAAAAATCCCAGTGAAATTCTTCACAAAACTTGGAAAGCAAATCCAAAATTCATATGGAAGCATATAAAACTCAAATACCTCCCAACAATAACAATGCTAGTGGCATTGCTAGATTTCAAATAATACTATGTTGCTCTAGTGACAAAAAGATCATGAAACAGGTCAAAAAACAGTATGTTTTTATATATCAATGGAAGATATATAAAGGATCCAGAAAACATCCATGCATTCATAATTAGACAATGTCTGGAAACAATGCCAAAACATACATTAATATATCATGTGATTTTTTTAAAAACAGCTTTATAATTGATGATCATTAAATTCCAGTTTTTCAGGTTTGCAACTGACACTACATAGAAATTCATGGATATATGTTCTTATACAAATGCTGCTCCTTTTATTTGAGAATACAGATATTCTCAAATAAAAATTATATATAAATCTGCAAATCTCCATGTGCATACAGGTTTTAATTTACGTTGAAGTTAGATATAAATCTTTTTTCCCTAATATACAAATTTTTTAGCTTGTACATCTCATATATTCTCAGAAATGAGAATTGCTCTAACATAGGATTAATCTTGCCATTTGACTAAGTTCATGAGTAATTTAGACATATAATTAATATCATGCCTTAGTTATCTTCCCCAGTATTTAGTTTTTCTAATTTCCCAAAGTGCACAGGCAGATGTGAATATCTGAATTACTGTTTTGTCTTTAGGACAACATTGTTTTAAATAGCCTTTTTGTATTCTTAGCATGATCACTTACTCATTTAATGATTTTATTGCATATATCAGAAAAATTAGAAATTAAAAAATGTTTTTTACTATAGCAAGTAATGTAAGTAAGATATGTATGTCTGGGAAAATCATAAGTAGAAGGCATGCAGCATAATGGAGATAATGATCAGTGTAAGCTAGTAACTTCTAATGGGAATACTTATGAAGCTTTCAAATTGTATTTCGAATCCAAATGACTAGTTTTCCTAGCATTTATTGTATACAAAATACACACAGAAGCTGGTTAGCTAAGACAGGTAGTTTCAAAATATTTTACAATTTTTATCTAAAAGAATGTCAGAATATATTTTTTTTAAAATGAAAAATGCTAAGTATAATAAAAATGTGTATTTATGCTCTTGGCAGCCAAATGTGCTTTTTAATGGAATTTAAATAAATGGAATTTTTATGACAAAAAAAGCAACAGTAAAGGCAGTGATTATGTTTTTCATACTTCATTTGCCTTCTTTGCCCTGAAGACCTTGTGTGGAGGAAAATGAGATCCTGAGTGAAGTCTACAATGTCATTGACTCTAAAGAAGGACTCAGAGACCCATTGGTGTTTAATGACCCTTACTGGCCCATGCAATGGGAACTTGTATGATCTTAAAAAATAGATGGTTCCTTGGCAATGGTAAGAAATATTATTTTTGTCAAGTTTTAATGCAGTAGATAGACACTTTTATGCACTGACTGCTTTTATCTATTGATATTGCAGGGAGAGACTTAGCAGACTTGGATGAAATATTATTGCTAGGTTGTTAATGAGAGCTAGTCTTTTGAATTTGATTACAACCTTAGGGCTTGCTTAATCTAGAAAAGGTATTAGTTAAAAAAATAAAGAAACCAAGACATTAAATTTAAAATGTTAAAATAGTCTCATTACATAGAAATGCTATTGTAATTCAGGCTTGAAATTTTGTTCTTGAATAACTCAAAATATATTTTGTATTCTGTCCACAACAAGAGGACTTTTCTCTCTCTCTTTATGAAGTGATATTAGAGTACTGCACATCAATTCTGTTTCACAATGGTCATTGTGTTGGATAATTTGAGAACATACTGCCCTGCCATTTATAGTAAGGCTGAGGCAATGAAAAAGTCTTAGAAAAGCACACAAAATTTTTGAGTGCAAATAAGTTTTTAAAAATTGTCATAGATGCTTCAAAAACCTTTGAAGGAGAGGTGAAGATAACTTGGAGATAAAGTTGGAGAGAAATTGCAAACTCTGTCATATTGGTATTTAGCTCCTCAGGGGTGTGTAAATGATGCTGTGGTGGCTGGTCCATTGTTGCAAAATGAAAAAAAGCTTTACATGCACTTCATCATTTTAATGGCCATAATAAGGTGAGAAGTGGGTAGGTGTGGTGTCAGCTTGTTCTTTATGGTGATCATTGACAGTTGCCAAGCCTACCACCTGAAATGAGCTAAACACCCATGTTGGAAGATGTTCAGTCCGATTTTCTGTACTTTGAACTCATCTTTTGAAAATAAAACATGATTTAGGAAACTCCAAATGATATATGTGACTAAATTTGACATTCCAAACAAAAGAATTCAAGTGGGAGAAACAACAACCTTGAGAATGAATTCAATTACCTGGAGGTGAGATAATTTGTAACATGTGCATGGAATAGAGTTAATACCATAAAACTCAAAAGGAAAATTAATGAAATTAAGAGAAAGGAGTAAAAGAAGATGAAAGGTGGTGTGAATATAGTTTACATTCATTTTTCTTTGCTCTGATTAATCAGCAAAAGTTAAGAAGAATACTTCATGATTAAGTATAAAACTTTTTATTATTAGTTATGTCACAAAGATATACTTTTAGTGTTGAGAATCAAGGAAATCAACAATCCTGGGAAACACTTGAGGAAAAGAATATGGAAGGCAAGTGATTACAAAACATGAGAATAATTGAATAGTAGATAATCAATAATGTGACTGGGATTCTAAATGAGAACAAATTATATAGCCCATTCAACAATAAATTCTCTAAAAGCAATGGACAGTAAATAGGCCTTGAAAACAATTAGTAAGTGAAAGAATAGGATGGCTTACTACTGAAGAAATAGTGATCAACTTTTTCTATAAATTTAGGCAGCAGTCCCCACCAGCCTTTAGGCAGGTGAGATAGCTGCCTCCAGGCTGTGCCCCCACCCCTGCCACCCACTGGACACAGTCCCACCAAGACCCACTCTACCACCCAACCCTAAGCACCAGAACACCCTCCCTGTGGTCAGACCTCCCCATGCAACCAGAGCTGAATACAGGGGAACAGGCACAAACCACACCAGTCGGAAAAACAGGTGAGTGACTGGCCTCTCAACTGGACTGCCCCAAAGTCCAGACTCTACCCCAGGACATAGTCTATGCCCCTCTACCTCCAAACCCAGCACTAGCAAGGCAGCTGGACCCTGCCCTCATGTCTGATGGAACTGCATTGCTCTGGTTCAGTCCCCACCAGGCTATAGGCAGGTGAGATACCTGCCTCCAGGCTGTGCCCCCACCCCCACCACCCACTGGCTGAGGTTCTGCCAAGACCCACTCGACTGCCCAAACCCTACTCACCAGAACACCCTCCCATGGCCAGCCCTTCCCTGAAAACCCAGCAGACTGCATAGGAACAGGTGAAAAACCACACCAGCTGGACAAACAGTAGTCTACACAGACATTGGTTCAAAACACAACAGCTGGAAGGACAGGCACAGCCACAAGCCACACCAGTGGAAGAAAAGATGAGTAAATGCCACTGTAAGAACACATTCAACAACAGAAAACAATATGGCAGCACCAGAACCCAAGGATCATACAACAGCAGGACCTGCACATTCCAATGTAGCTGAAATACAAGAAAATGAATTTAAAAATCACTTTATAAAGAATGATAGAGGCTCTTAAAGATGAAATGAAAAATTCCTTTTAAAAAGTTGAGGAAAACACAAATAAAAAATTGGAGGATATCAATAAATATGTTCAAGAAAGCAAAGAAAGCCAAGAAAAAATAACCAAACTGTTGAAGGAAATGGTTTAAGACTTGAAAACTGAAATAGAAACAATAAAGAAAACACAAACTGAGAGAATTCTGGAAATGGAAAAACTGGGGAAGTGAACAGGAACTACAGAAACAAACATCACCAACAGTATACAAGAGAAGGAAGAGAGAATTTTAGGCATTGAGGTTAAGGTAGAAGAAATAGATTTATCAGTCAAAGATAATGTTAAATCCAATAAATCCCTAACACAAAACATCCAGGAAATCTTAGACACCATGAAAAGACCAAACCTAAGAATAACAGAAATAGAAGGAGAAGAATCCCAGCTCAAAGGCACAGATTCAACAGAATCATAGAAGAAAACTTTCCCAACTTAAAGAAGGACATGCCTATCAAGGTACAAAACTACAAGCTTACAGAACACCACATAGGCTGAACCAAAATAAAAAGTCCCCTTGCCACATAATAATCAATACACTAAACATCCAGAATAAAGAAACAATTTTAAGAGCTACAAAAGGAAAAAGGCCAATTAATGTATAAAGGCAGACCTATTAGAATTACCAATTTCTCAACTGAGACTTTGAAAGCCACAATGTCCTGGACAGACTTTCTGCAGACACTACAAGACCACAAATGATAGCTTAGACTACTATACTCAGCAAAACTATCAATCAACATAGACAGAGAAAACAAGATATTCCATAAAAAAACAAACAAAGAAACAAAACCCCAGATTTAAACAATACCTATCCACAAACCTACAATAGAAAGTACTAGAAGGTAAACTCCAACCCAAAGAACTCATTTACACCCATGAAAACACAGGCAATAGATAATCTCACTACAGAAAACCCAAAGAAGGGAAACACACACACTACCATCATCACTACCAAAACTAAAAAATAACAGGAATTAACAATTACTGGTCAATAATATCCTTTAATATCAATGGGTTCAATTTACCGATAAAAAGACATAGGCTAAGAGAATGAATATGAAAACAGGACCCATCCTTCTGCTACATACAAGAAACACACCTCAATTTCAAAGACAGGCATTACCTCAGAGTAAAAGGTTGGGAAAAGATTTTCCAATCAAATAGACCTAAGAAGAAATCCAGCACAGTTATCCTAATATCTAACAAAATAGACTTCAAACTATAATTAATCAAAAGAGAGGGAGAAGGACATTGAATATTCATCAAAGGAAAAATCCATAAAGATGAAGTCTCAATTCTGAACACTTATTTCCCCAATACAAGGGTACCCGCATTTGTTAAAGAAATATTACTAAGGCTTAAATCACACATCAACCCCCACACATTAATAGTGGAAGATTTCAACATCCTACTCTCAGCAATGGACAGATATACCAGACAGAAACTTAGCAGCAAAACAAAGGAACTAACAGGTATGACTCAGATGGACTTACTAGACATCCATACAATTCACACAAACACAGAAGAATATACCTTCTTCTAAGCACTTCATGGAACCTTCTCTAAAACTGACCACATACTCAGTCATAAGGCAAATATCAATTGATAGAAAAAAACAACAACAACAGAATAACCCTTTATGGGACCACTATAGACTAAAGTTAGATTTCAACAACAACACAAACTGCAGAAAGCCTACAAACTCATGGAAACTGAACAACTCTCAACAACCTCTGGGTCAAGAAAAAAATAAAGAAATCAAAGACTTCCTGGAATTCAATGAAAATGAAACCACAACATACCCAATCTTATGGGACACTATGAAAGCAGTGCTAAGAGGAAAGTTCATAGCACTAAGTGCCTACACAAAGAATTTGGAGAAATCTCACACTAGTGACTTAGCAACACACCTGAAAGCTCTAGAACAAAAAGAAGCAAACTCAACCAGGAGGAATAGATGGCAGGAAATAATCAAACTTAGGACTGAATTCAATAAAATAGAAACAAAGAACAATACAAAGAATCAATGAAACAAAGAGTTGGTTCTTTGAGAAAATCAACAAGATAGACAAGACCTTATCCAAACTAACCAAAAGACACAGAGAGAATATTCAAATTAACACAATCAGAAATGAAAAGGGGGGTATAAAAATAGATACTGAGGAAATCCAGAGAACCATTAGGTCATACTTCAAAAACATGTACTCCACAAAATTGGAAAACCTAAGAGAAATGGACAATTTTCTGGATAGGTACCACTTACCCAAATTAAACCAAGACCAGATAAACAACATAAATAGACCTCTAACTCCTAAGGAAATAGAAGCAGTTATTAAAAGTCTCACAACCAAAGAAAGCCCAGGGCCAGATGATTTTGGTGCAGAATGCTACCAGAATCTTAAAGAAGAACTAATACTAACATTCCTCAAATTATTCCATGTAATAGAAATAGAAGGAACATGCCAAACACTTTTTATGAAGCTAAAGTCACCCTGATACCCAAACCACAAAAAGATGCAACAGAGAAAGATAATTACAGACCAATCTTTCTCATGCACATTGATGCAAAATACTCAATAAAATACTGGCAAACTGAATCCAAGAACACATTAAAAAAATCTTCCACCATGATCAAGTAGATTTCATTCCACAGATGCAGGGATGATTCAACATAGGAAAATCTGTCATTGTAATCCACCATATAAACAAACTGAAAGAGAAAAACCACATGATCATCTCTTTAAGCTAAAAAAGCCTTTGACAAATTTCAATACTCCCTCTTGGAGTGATCAGGGATACAAGGAACATAACTAAACATAATAAAAGCAATGTACAGGCTGGGCGGTGATGGCACACGCCTTTAATCCCAGCACTTGGGAGGCAGAGCCAGGCGGAGGCGGATCTCTGTGAGTTCGAGGCCAGTCTGGGCTACCAAGTGAGTTCCAGGAATAGGCGCAAAGCTACACCGGGAAACCCTGTCTTGAAAAACAAAAACAAACAAACAAAAAAAAACCCCAAAACCAAAAAACAAACAAAAAAAAGCAATATACAACAAGCCGGCAGCCAACATCAAATTAAATGGAGAGAAACTCAAAACGATCCTACTAAAATCAGAAATAAGACAAAGTTGTCCACTCTCTCCATGTCTATTCAATATGGTACTCAAAGTTCTACTAGAACAAAAGGCAAGAAAGGGATATCAAGGGAACACAAATTGGAAGGGAAGAAGTCAAACTTTTGCTATTTGCAGATGATATGATATTATACATAAGTGACCCCCCCAAATTCTACCAGGGAACTCCTATAGCTGATAAATAGCTTCAGCAATGTGGTGGGGCACAGATTAACCCAAAACAAAATCAATAGCCCTCATATATACAAATGATAAATTGATTGAAAAAGAAATCAGGGAAAATCACCCAATACAATAGCCACAAATAATATAAAATATCTTGGGGTAACTAACCAAACAAGTGAAAGAACTTTAAGACAAAAATTTTAAGTCTTTGAAGAAAGAAATTTAAAAAGATATCAGAATATGGAAAGATTTCCCATGGTCTTGGATAGGCAATCTTATCAAATTGGCAATCTTACCAAAAGCAATCTACAGATTCAATGCAATCCTCATCAAAATCCCAACACAATTATTCACAGACTTCAAAAGAATAACACTCAACTTCATATGGAAAAACAAAAATCTCAGGATAGCCAAAACAATTCTGATCAATAAAGGAACCTCTGGAGGCATCACCATCCCTGACTTGAAGCTCTACTATAGAGCTATAGTAATGAAAACATTATTGGCATAAAAACAGACATGTAAATCAATAGAATTGAATCAAAGACCCTGACATTAATACACAGAATTAAGAACACCTGAATTTGACAAAAAAGCCAAAACTATACAATGGGAAAAAGAAAGCATCTTCAACAAATGGTGCTGGCATAACTGGATGGTGGCATGTAGAAGAATGCGATCCATATCTATATCCCTGCATAAAACTCAAGTCCAAGTGGATCAAGGACCTCAACATAAATCAAGTTACACTGAACCTGATAAAAGAGAAAGTGGGAAGTAGCCTTGAACATTTTGGCACAGGGGACCACTTCCTAAATAAAACACTAGTAACGCAGACACCTAGAACAGCAATTAATAAATGGTACCTCCTGAAACTGAAAAGCTTCTGCAAGGCAAATAACATGGTAAATAAGACAAAATGGCAGCCTACAGAACGGGAAAACATCTTCACCAACTGTATATTTGACAGAGGGATGATTTCCAAAATGTATAAAGAACTCAAGAAATTAGATAACAAAATACCAAATAATCCAATTAAAAAATGCAGTTACAGAGGTACAGATGTAAACAGAGAATTCTCAAGGAAAGAATATCAAATGGCTGAAAGACTCTGAAAGAATTGCTGAACATCCTTAGCTTTCAGAGAAATGCAAATCAAAATTCTAGATATAATCTTATACCTGTCAGAATAGCTAAGATCAAAAACACTGTTGACAACCTATGCTGGAGAGAATGTGGAGTAAGGGGAACACTCCACCATTACTGGTGGGAGTGTAAACTTATGCAGCCACTTTGTAAAATAGTATGGCAGTTTCTCAGAAAACTGGGAATCAATCTACCTCATGATCCAGCAATACTACTCTTGAGCATATACTCAAAGGATGCACATTCATACCACAAGGACATTTGCTCAATTATGTTCATAGCAGCAATATTTATAATAGGCAAAACCTGGAAACAAGTTGTCTAATTTCTAGATTACCCTCAACTGAAAAATGGTTAAAGAAAATTTACACAATGGAGTATTAATCAGTTGTAAAAAACAATGATCTCATGAAATTTGCAAACAAATGAATGGAACTAGGAAAAACCTCCCTGAGTTAGGTAACCCAGACCCAAAAAGACAAACACAGTATTTACTCATTCATAAGAGGATATTAAAAGTAAAGCAAAGGATAATTAGGCTATAAGCCACAACTCCAGGGAAGCTAGGTAACAAGGAGGACCCTAAGAGAGACATGCATGGATCCCTCTAGGAAGAGGAAATAGATAAGGTCTCCTGAATAAATTGGGAGTATGGGATAGGAGGAGGAGATAAAAGGAGGTGGTAAGAGAGCATAAAGGAACAGGATGATTGAGTTGAGGCAGGGACAGAGAGAGAGAGCAGGGAAAGAGAAAAGTTGATAGAGGGAGCCATTATGGGGATTGGGAAAAACTGGTGCCAGGGAAATTCCCAGGAATCCATACGGATAAACCCAGCTAAGACTCCAAGCAATAGTGGAGAGGGTCCCTGAACTGGCCTCCCCCTGTAATCAGATGGATGACTACCCTAATTGTCATCATAGCACTTTCATCCAGTAACTGATGGAAGCACATGCAGAGATCCAGAGCTAAGTTCCTGCAGTATAGTCGAAGAGAGGGAGGAGGGATTATATGAGCAAAGGGGTCAAGATCATGATATGGAAACGCACAGAGACAGCTGACCGGAGCTAGTTGGAATTCACTGACTCTGGATTAACAACTGGAGAACCTGCATGGGACTGAACTAGGCCCTCTGAATGTGAATGTGTTGTACCCGTGTTGTGAAACCCCAGAGACCACCAAGGAGCTGGTTTTTGATGCAAGCACACAAGGATCTTTTTATTGTCAGGTTCAAATCTGAACCACAGCCTGGTGGATGGAGGGAAATGCACCAGTGGTAGTATGCTCAGGGGTAGGAGAGTATTTAAAAGGAAAAAAAAAACACACACAAGCTGGGAATTACATGCCTTGGCATATTGGGATTGAGTAAAAGAGATATGAGCCAAGATGATCTTTGAAACTATTGGTCTAGACTTTTGGCACAAAACCACATTTGAAACTATTGGGTTAGACTTTTGGTGTGAAACCACAACCTGCTGACAGGATATATGGATATCTGCAATGTCTGCAGGAGCATCTGGATCTTGTTAAACTTTACTGTTTCTTACTTGGCTGCTTCTAGGGTATCTGTTCGAGTTGTCAGGGCACATTCCTGAGGATCTTCCTGGAACTGAGTATGTCCCAGGTAACCAGGTGGTCTAAGATGATGACCCATCCCTAAAATGTAATCTGCAAAGTCAAATCTAGGCCTTCAAATGGCCTTCACAGATGACCACTGTATGGCTTGGGCAGTTTGTGGGGCCACTGGCAGTGGGACCAGGACTAATCCCTACTACATGAACTGTCTTTTTAGAGCCCATTCCCTATGGAGAGAGCCCTTGCCCAGCCTCCATATGGGGAGGAGGGGCTTGGTCCTCCCTCAACTGGATGTGCTAAATTTTGTGAGTGCCCCACGGAAAGACTTAGCCTCTCTGAGGAGTGAATGGGGGTGGGGTGAGGGGAGGTTAGAGTTGATAGGAAGAGGGTAGGGAGGGGGAACTATGGTTGGTATGTAAAATGGAAAAAAAAATTTAAAAGTTAAACAGTAAGTATTTGAGACTTTGTGGACCATATAACTGTGCCCTATAATTTTTGTTTGTTGTCATTCTTCAAAAATTATGTGTTAACTTTAGAGCCAAATAAAACAAATTCTAGACTGATTTCCTTCCCTGAGCAATTTACTGATAGCAAGGAGGCATAATAAATGTAATTACTCAAATTTTCTTTTTTGTTCTAAAGTTTTTTTTTTTTTTTGAAAAGAGGTGTTTGGCAGTTAGCTGACTTTTATTATTCTCACTGAAAATCATTTAATATCTCTATTATTATTATTATTATTATTATTATTATTATTATATCTTATTATATAGCCATAGCTAGCCTAAACAAAGAGATCTGCCTATCTCTGTCTCCTGGATGCTAGAGTTAAAAGCATGTGCCATCAAGACTGGTCCTTTAGCAATACTTTCAAGAAAAAAAAATGGATAAGAAAGGATTCTGGTAAGAGAAAACTTTCAGTACAGAGGATGAGGGGGATGAAGATTATTTTATCACAAAAGCAGAGGAATGCAGATGGCAGTGGGTTCTCCTATGAATGTCCTTCACTTATCTCTACTAAATTTACAGTACTGTGGATGACATTTTCCATCCTAGCAACTGAAGGCACTTTACATATCCCACCACTCCAACTTGTTTCACTAACTCTGCTGCATGTCACCTACTTGGAAGATGAGGAAAGAAAGAAAATATGTGGGCCACAGTTTGCCCATTCCCTTCCAGATACAGATAAACTGCCATATATATCACAGAATCCACAACTGGTCAATATGCAGAGATGAAACTACAATGCAGATCTTACATCAAAATCTCAGGGAACAAAAATAGAGAGGAAAGATGGTAATATCTTTGCTGTGGGATAATGCTTTTGCACACTGTAAAGTTTTGTCACTCAAATTGGTTTAATAAAATGTTGATTGGCCAGTAGCTAGGCAGGAAGTATAGATGAGGTGACCAGAATAGGAGACTTCTGGGAAGAGAAAGGGCAGAGTCAGGAGTTGCCAGCCAGAGGCAGAAGAAGCAAGATGAGAATGTTGAACCGAGAAAAGGTACCAGGCCACATGGCTAAATATAGATAAGAATTATGGATTAACTTATATGTAAGAGCTAGTTAGTAA
Source organism: Onychomys torridus (assembly GCF_903995425.1). Classification (NCBI taxonomy): domain Eukaryota; kingdom Metazoa; phylum Chordata; class Mammalia; order Rodentia; family Cricetidae; genus Onychomys; species Onychomys torridus. The sequence goes on along the minus strand of NC_050444.1, from coordinate 46,346,658 downwards.
TAAGCCTGAGCTATCAGTCAAGCATTTATGAATAATATTTAGCCTCTGAGTCAATTATTTGGGAAGTGGCTGCTGGGTATTTGGGAATAGGCAACCAGGAGAGAAACTTCTGCTGCAGATCTTTAAGACCAAGATATCTGATAAGATATAGTATCTTCTATATACAGCAGGGAATTATAACCACAAACCCTTAACAACATGGTCATCTAAAAAAGACATGCACAAGGAAGGACTATATCCGTTGATATCCCAATGTGAATAGCAGAAATCTCAATAGACTCCACTCCTAAATGAAGATCTACAAGCAACTAATGGCTGCTAGGAGAGGGACAACTAATCTTCAGGAAGGAACCACTTGGCAGATTATCCAGTCCCAAGTAGTCATCCCTAAGCACCATGTTCATTGGAGCAATACTAAATGGATTTTAGGTTGTATGTGTGTGTGTGTGTGTGTGTGTGTGTGTGTAAATATATTTTTATATTATTTAAAGATAAAGAGGTCATGAATTTGAGATGTGATGGAGTTTATTATGTTCAGATACATTTTGTTAAGAGAGGAATAGTAATCTTATCATTTTTTTCTCATTGATTTTGTGTGATTGGAATCTGGAGAAATGCTGATAGAGAAAAGACTGAATAATTTAGTTGAGGCTAAATTCAGAGGAATTCATATCCTGTTGTATGAAACTTCCTGAGGAAATACCAAAGAAACATCTAACCACTCCAGTAACGAACCAGCTACAGACAGAATTAACAATTCACCTAACTCTGACCTAGTGAATCAATCAGTTTGTTTGCATTATTTACAAGTATAGGCGATTGGCTATTTACAGGAGCATGAGTGTCAGAGGCTATAAAGACAGTGTCAGATCTCCAGGACCTGTAGTTAAAGGTGGTTGTGAGCTGCCCAATGTTGATTCTGGTAACTAAACTATGATCCTTTGAAAGAGCAGCAAGCACTCTTAACCTTGAAGCCTTCTCCATGGTCCCTGACATATGATATTTCTATTCTTTATCTCTTCAGGACTTATATTATGGAATGATGTTGGAGTTTGTCAAAAGTCTTTTCTATATCTATTGAGATGATCATGTGAATTCGGCTCTTGGTTCAATTTATATGATTTGTGCATGTTGTGCCATCCCTGAATTTCTTGATCATAGTGATTCACCTTGATCACAGTGAATTCTATTTCTGAAGGGCATTTTGTTTTTTAATTCATTTTTTTGTTGATAGCTTTTCCATTTATGTTAATCACAGGATTTTGGTCTATAATTTCTTTGTTGTTGTGTCTATTTCTAGTTTTGGTGCCAGAATAATGTTTGCTTTGTAACATATGTAACATAATAGCATTCCTTCTCTTTCTTTTGCTTTATTGGATATAGAACCATAGGGAATAGTTTCTTTTTAAAAATATGATGGAACTCAGCAATTAAACTATCTGGGCATGGACTATTTTTTAAATTTGAGAAACAAGTAACCAATTTGAAATTTATTGTTATAGATCTGGTTAAATTGTATGTTTTGTCCAGGTGGTGGTGCGCATGCCTTTAATCCCAGCACTCAGGAGGCAGAGGCAGGCAGATTTCTGTGTGTTTGAGACCAGCCTGGACTACAGAGTGAGTTCCAGGAGAGATGCAAAGCTACACAGAGGTACCCTGTCTTGAAAAACAAAACAAAACAAAACAACAACAACAATTATATGTTTTATCTTTATTTAATTTTTGTAGATTCTCTACATCTAAAAATTTATCCATGTCTTTTAGAATTTTGATTTTAGTGGAATATATGCTTTTAAAGTATATCCTAATGATTTTCTGAATTTCATTGTTATCTGTTGTAATGTTTCCCTTTTCATCTCTAATTTCATTAATTAGGGTCTTCTTTCTTTTGCTTAATTGCCTATGGATTTGCTGATCTTGTTCATCTTTTCAACTAATCAACTCTACTTCCCTCTTAGAAACTTTAAAAGCTAGAAAGGCTTGAAATGTATACAGCATAAGAACTGCCAAAATAGACTACTCTACCCAATGAAACTGTCTTTATGACTTAAGAAGAAAAGAAAAATGTCAATAGCATAAATAGGCTAAATAAATTAATAATTAAGCCGGCTCTCTATATAATATTACTTGAAAGAATTCTTTATATTGAAGAAGTCTAACATACCCACAAGGCTATGTGAAAGAATAAGCCATGCTGGAATGGTTGTTAACCAAGTAACAAAATAGGAAAATAGCATACCCTAGGACATCAATAGATGATAGGAAATAATATATACTTTTAACTAATAACTCTGAATATTAATTATAGCATTAATCAATCAAAATCACAGATTATCAGACTAGAATAAAAAAGGCCTATCTATCTATATATTTATTTATCTATCAACTATCTTTCTTTCTATATATATATGAATATATATACATATAATATATATATAATTTTTTGACCTACAGTAAGTGATACTGTCCATCAATTTAGACACAACTTTAGGGTGATAGATTAAAAGTAGGAATTCCAAACAGAAGAAACAAGGAATGGGTATATATTGTTCTAATATCAGATGAAATATACCCCAAACCAACATTAGTTATAAGAAATAAAGAAAGGGTACCTCATGATGATTAAGGAGACAGTCTACTAAAATCATGTATAAGTTACAATTCCAAACATATATACACCTAGGATTAGTGCACACAATTTTATAAAAGAAATTCTATTATATGTAAAGTTACAGATTAACACCAACACAAAAACTATGTATTTCATCAGCTTACTCCTGCCATTAAACAGTTTCTCCTGCAAACAACAGCTGGATGAAGAACAGAAAGGGAGAACAAGGAATAACAGACCATGATAAATGATGACCACATGAGAACAGGAATAGGCAGAGTGCTGGAGAGGTCCCCAGAAATCCACAATGATACATCCTCTGTAGACTGCTGGCAATGGTAGAGAGAAAGCCTGATCTGGCCTAGTCTGGTGATCAGATGGCCAAACACCCTAATGGTCGTGCTGGAACTCTCATCCAATAACTTATGAAAGTGGATGCAGAAATCCTCAGCCAGGCCCTAGGTGGAGTTCCAGGAGTCCAATTGTTGAGAAAGAGCAGGGACTGTACGAGTGTGAATTGTTAAGACCAAGATTGGAAAAGCACAGGGACAAATAGCCAAATGAATGGAAGCACATGAACTATGAACCAAAAGCTGAGGAGCCCCCAGTTGGATCAGGCCCTCTGGATAAGTGAGACAGTTGAATAGCTTGAACTGTTTGGGAGGCATCCAGGCTGTGGGACCAGGACCTGTCCTTAATGCATGAGCTGGATGTTTTGAACCTTTGGCTTACACAGGGACACTTTGCTCAGCCTGGAAGGAGGGGACTGGAGCTGCCTGTACTGAATCCACCAGGTTTAAATGAATCCCCAGGGGAGTCTTGGATCTGGAGGAGATGGGAATGGAGGGGAGGGTCTGGGGGGGGGGAGGTGAGGGCAGGGGTGGGAGGGGGGAGGACAGGGGAACCCATGACTGATGTGTAAATTTAAAACACAAATATAATAAATAACAAAACAACAACAACTAAACAAAATTAAATGTATGTTCTTTAGGTTAAATGGACCCAACAAACATCTAGGGAATATCCTATCCAAACACTGCCCAATATACATTTCTTTAGCCACTTTCAGAATCTCCTATTGATAATTTCCTATAATAGGATATAAAGCACATCTTAATTTAATTTTTAAAATTTTTAATATTTATTTTGGTTTTTCGAGTCAGGATTTATCTGGGCTGTCCTGGCTGTCCTGGAACTTGCTTTGTAGACCAGGCTGCCCTGGAACTCACTAAGATGCACCTGCATCTGCCTCCCAAATTCTGGGATTAAAGGTATGTTCCACCATGCCCCACAAATCTTAATTTTACAGATGTTATTTTTTAAGTACGTGAATGTTTGTTTGAATGTATGTATGTGTACCAATGTGTGCCTGGTGCCTGAGGAGACCAGAAGAGAGTATCAGATCTGTAGACTAAAAGAAATAGTTGTGAGCCACTGTGTAGGTGCTGGAAACCAAACTTGACTCTGCTGAGAGAGCGTGGGATGTACTTAACCACTGAGTGATCTCTCCAGGCCCCATGAGACAAATATTAAATGTATAAAAATTCAAGCAATTTCTTGAATTTACTCTGGTTACATACCAAGCCATATTGGACACAATAAAAACAGTCCTCAGATGAACTTTATGCCTTCCAAATCTTTGCTAATATTGAAATTTCAGCCTCCTTGCTAGTTATTAATATCCCTGGTGACATGTACAAGGATGAGTTATTTCCAGAATATTTTGAACTTACTATATCCACTTAGTGTGGCAAGTCACTTTATACAAAGTATTTCTTAATGGTTAATGAGCATGAATATAATATTCCTCTCTGTACATCTCCATCAGATCTCTTGAGTGACCAGATGCACTGTTAAACAACAGTAATATTTTGAAAATGATATTTTTCTGAGCAGTAGGCTTCATCAATGTGAATTCTGCCATTTGAATCTTTGAAGCCAGTCATTGATATTATATTTAGTTCTAAAAGTCTGAGCTGGTGTTTTCTATACTGAAAATTTATCAGTTATATTAGCTGGACCTTTTGGGAAATAAACCATAGCTTATGTGGCAGGACCTGCTTTGCAACTTGTACTTTTATGGTAAAGAGACTGCTTTTTTCTGTAATCTCACAGACCTGTATCAGCAGTTTCAAATTTTCTTCTGTAACTCCCTCACCTCTCTAATTAAAGGTTTCTCACTCTACTCTGGGTTAGTTGTCTTTGGGTCACTGACAAATTCCCTTATAAAGACATGGAGATTTATCTTAACTATAAATGCTTGGCCTTAGCTTAGGCCTGTCCCACTAGCTCTTTTAACTTTTTTAAAACCTTTTCTGTTCATTTACATTTTCCTCAGGGCTTTTTACCTTTCTTTCATTCTGTATGTGCTATTTTCCTGCTTCCTCTATGTCTGGCTGGAACCTGTCATCTCCCTGTCTTCTCTTTTCCTTTCTTCCCTGAGCCTAAATTCTTCCTCCTACTTATTTTCCCTACTCAGAAGTTCTGCCTATACCTCTTCCATTGCTATTGGCCATTCAGTTTTTTTTATTAATTCAATCAGGTGCCTTAGGCAGGCAAGGTAAAACAGAAATATAAAGACATAATTAAACAGATGCAACACATCTTTACATAGATAAACAAATATTCTGTAACAGTTGGTCTTTGAGTTAAGAGAATATTATGGCTGATTTGACTTTCTACTAGGACCTCCAAACTTCTTTCTTCACATCACAGCATGAAGCCTGTCTTGCTTTCATTCTGTAGAGTATCAGTGTAACTTCTGGGCGGGAGTGGGGAAGACAGGGCAACCCATGGCTGATGTGTAAAATTAAAACACAAATTAAAAAAAAAAAAAGCATTCTCTGTTCAGTAAGAATTTACCAACTTGCACATGCCTTGGCCTACAATACCTTTTGCCAGGTGTTTTTCATGATAATTCTATTCAATTGAATATTTTTATGAATAGATCATCATAGGGATTATGTGGACAAATTTCAAAATAGTTGTGTCAGGAAATAATGAGGCCTAAAGAGACAAAAATAAGTGGGAACAGTCTGAACATAAACATTTTTATAATTAAGTTTTCTGCATTCTTTTGGTGACTGTGGGGTTAAAGACAATTTCAATAACATCAAAGATCACTGTTCACAGACATCACAATGATATAATAATAATGAAGAAATTTTGCAATATTATAAGAATTACTAAAATGTGACACAAAGCAATGAAGTTAGTATGTGTTGGAAAAAATGATGCTGATAGAAATGATTGAAGCAAACCTAATTATAAAATAAAATAAAACTCAATGTCTACAAAATACTGTTGTGTTATAAAGCAAAATACTACAAAATGAGGATGCCTCTCTAGTCCAAGAGGAATTCAGAGCTTCTGTAGAATTTGGGCAGATACTAATGAAACTAAAATAGTGATAACATTTATTAAAAGCTGGGGAGCAGTTTGGCAGTGCAGAAGAGCTGATGACTCATTCTTTTTATTTATTTTTTATTTTTTATTTTTTTGTAATGACAACAAAGATGTTGTTTCTGATGAGAACAATTCTAGAAGTTAATTCCAGGCATCATATCATAATAAACTAATGAAGGACTGGGTGTGACAGAAATTAGAGACACTGAATTGACACATTATATAAATCTGTCAGACTTACTTTTAACTTATTGAAAATATTAGGATGAATTTTAAAGTTTAGGATTCTCAGAAATTTGATCATGGATGATGCTTCAATAGGCAAAAGGAAAACAAATGGAACTATATCATGATTTTGAAAGAAAATTTCTAGTAGCTTAACATTTTATTTTGGGAATACTTCAGTAATGGCAGCAAAATGAATGTACTTTTGATCACGGAAAAATCATACCATAGGAAACATCAAAAGAGAAAAAAAGAAGTTATTTGAAGCAGAGGGTGGAGTTCTTCTCATCTAGAGGACATTTGCTTTTGCTTCTGTCAGCCAGACAGGGAAACTAGCAGTCTGAGATCATCTTAAACCAAGCCTAGAGAGCAGACAGGGAAACTAGGAGTCTGAGATCACCTTAAACCAAGCCTAGAGAGCAATCTAAGCCAAAGCTAGGTACAAGAGAAAGAACTACTTGTGATTCACTTTGTCTCCTATCTAAAGAGATGCTCATCTCCCAAGACTCTGAGCCAACTCTAAGGGAACTGCATATGTCCCTGTGCAAAAAGTCAGCTCTGTTGCCAGGACTACTTGTCTAAGTTTCAGCTTCTCCCAGATCTTGGCCTTCAGAGCTCTCCAATGCATTCAAGCATTTGAATATTTATCGTATAGTGTCTGTAGCAGGAGTGTTGGTGGGAATTATTTAATTTCCCATAACCAGAAATAGAAGTCTGAAGTTATGATACATAAATAACTAACCAAAATGTAACTCTCTTTAAGATAGTCACATATGAAACATAGGGCTACCATGCTACCACCCCAAAGTTCTCCTGGCATATGTTTCTGCCATAACTATACCAACATATAATATGGATGAAGAGACACTTATCTTAAGAGTGAAGCCAAATTCTCTGTTATTAATGCCCATAATTTTTCATTGGACTTTCAAAGTCTATTCAGTCTGTTATCATAACATAAAAGAAGCACATATTGAAGAAAGTCCACATGCCTAGCCATGAAACATCAACATTTTTTCATTTCCATATGGTAAGCTGCCTCTAGGAATGAAAACATTTGTATTGATTAGAAAGTAAATATTTACACAATAGAGAACAACATAAAGAATAAAAATATTGCCTTAGAACTATGCCATCAATACATAACCACAATGATCACTTTGTTATGCATTCTTTCAGGTATTGTTCTATCCTTGACATATTCTATGTACATTCTTCATAAAAATGCTGATGTGTTATACTCCTCTTTTCCTTAATTTTCCCTAATGTATCACTTTGTATTTAAATTTCCCCATCCTAGCTAATTTTGATTAACTAATTTATCAGTTGTTCATTATTTCATATTTGAGCAATGTTTGGTGATATTAAAGGAGCTTCTGTCTTACCTTTATTTAAAATAATTACTTGTTTAATAAAAAATCCAGATCCTTACCATTTTCCCTTAAGTTTTGATCAATGTACAGAATGCCATGTCAGTGTTTACTTAAAGACTATAGGTATATGCAAGCACATGTATTAGACCAACAAGAAAATCCTTCACATACCTAGTATAATATGCAACCTCAGGTAGTTGATACCTTTGTTAAATTAAAAAAAATGCACTCCTGCTTTGGGGTTTCTTTGTAAATGTTGTTTATTCAGTTTGGAATCCATGTTGTTTTGATGAGTCAATTTTGAACACATCATTCACTGAGAAGTGAGACTTATGGACAGGCAACTTTCCTGTTAGTACTTTGGACTATAGACAATGTAAAAATTGAAGAAGAAAATGAGGGCTTGTAGCCTTTGGCCTCCAGGAGTATTCTTAGCATCTTTTGTTCCTCATAAAATACCACTCAGCATACTCTCTAGTTCTTCCTTTTGGGAACCCCAGGATGTCCAAAATAGTTTCAAAGTAGAAACTACCACAGGAAAAAAGTGATTAATAGGTTGTGAGAGGAGTTGACAGCAGTATGTTGCTGTGATATGTCTTTCTGTATGCTGTGAATATGTGTGTCTCCCATTGGATAATAAATGAAGTTGCTTTGGCCTATGGCAAGAAAGCTTATAACCAGGCAGGAGATCCAAAGAGGAGAGGGGCAGAGTCAAGGGAGATATCAGCAGCCACCAAAGGAGCAACAAAATGCCAGCAGACAGGTAATGCTACAACCACGTGGCAACATATAGTTTAATAGGAATGGCTTAATCTAAGATGAAAGAGTTAGCTAGCCAGAAACTGAAGCCATAGGCCATATTATTTATAATTAATATAAGTCTCTGAGTGATTATTTTATAAGCGGCCTAGGACCTCCACAGGTGGAAGAGATTTGTCCCGACCACAGGGCCAGGCGAGACTGGAGAAAATTCCATCTACAGTACATGATGGATTTACTTTTTACTTTTTGGATTTATCAAGGTTCTGTAAAGTTGGATGAAGATTTCAAAACCTCATGCTTTGGCCCATCTAATGACCCTTATAGAAGAACTCCATGGTAAAAATCTTAACCACCTAGTACAAACTACAGAGCAGATAAAGTCAGATATAATCATAGATCAGCTCATTTGGGAAACACTTGTCAAGAAGCAGTTTTTGCTTCATGTTTGCTGTGGTGACCTTGGGAAATTTTCTTGTTTCTGTTGGAGAAGCAGAGTCACTAAGGTGAGATTTTTCTGTTTTGCCAATGCTGAAAAACAAGCATGCCAACACCAACTGGCCTACCCAAACTGTTTAAAGACCCAACAAAGAGAATTTCAGCAAATTTCTCTTATGAATATAGAGCAAATATTCCCAATAAAATATTTGCAAACCAAATACAAGGACATATTAAAAGAAATTATCCACCATGATCAAGTAGGCTTCATCCCAGAGACACAGGGATTGTTCAACATAGTAAATCAATAAAAGATATGCACCATATAAACAAACTGAAAGACAGAAAAATCACATGGCATTTCCTTAGATGCAGAAAAGGCCTATGATAAAATCCAACACCCTTCAGGGTAAGAATCCTGGTAAGATTAGAGAAGACACAAGGGATATACCTCAACATAATATAGGTTGTTTACAGTAAGCCCATACTCAATATCAACACAACTGTGGAGAAACTCAAAAAAATCTACTGAAATTAGGAAGAAGACAAGGTTGTCCATTCTTTCCATATCTATTTGTTTTAGTAATTAAAACTTTGAGAGAACGATAGGACAACTGAGGGAGATCAAAGGGATACAAACTGGAAAGGAAGAAGTCAAAGTATCTTTATTTGCAGATGATTTCATTGTATATGTAAGTGATTATAAAATTCATCTGGGAAACTCCTACAGTTGAAAAAAACCTTTCAACAAAGTAGGTAGATACAAAATTAATTGATAAAAATGAGTAGCCCTCTTATATAGAAATGACAAATGGATTGTGATAAAGCTTTCACAATAGCCTAAAATAAGATATCTTGGGTTACCTCTAACCAGGCATGTGAAAGATTTGTATGGTAAAAACTTTAAAACATGGAAAAAAAGAAATTGAAACTATCAAAAGATGGAATGGTCTCCCTTGCTCATGGATTGGTAGGATTATTATAATAAAAATGACCACCCTACCAAATGCAATCTACAGATTCAATGCATTCCCCATCAAAATTTCAACATAATTATTCACAGATATTGAAAGTACAATTTTCAGCTTACAAAAACCTAGGACAGCTAAAAATTTTGAATAATGAAAGAAATGTAGGCGGTAACACCACTACAAAATTCAAGTTGTACTACAGAAATATAGTATTGGCACCAAAAGAGACATGTTGATCAGTGGAATTGGATAGAAGACACAGTCCTAAATCCACACAGATACAGACATCTGCTTTTTTATAAAGAAGCCACAAACACACAGTGGAGAAAAGACATAATCGTCAACAAATGGAGGTGGTCAAAATGGATGGCTGCCTACAGAACAATGCAAATAGATCTATAATTATCATTTTGTAGAAAGTTTAATTCCAAATGGATCAAAACCTCAACATAAGATACACAGAAGAGCTACAATCTGATAGAATAGAGAATGAAGAATAGCCTTGAACTCATTGGCACAGGAAAAGACTTTCTGGACAGAATACCATTAGCATAGGCACTAAGATGAACAATTAATAAATGGAACCTCATGAACCTGAAAATTTTCTGCATGGTAAAAGACACCTTCATTCAGATAGAGTGGCAGCCTACAGAATGGGAAAAGATTTTTACCAACTACATATCTGATACAGGAATAATATCCAAAATAAATAAAGAAATTAAAAAAAAAGATATCAAGAAAACAAATAATTCAACTAAAAATGATTGTACAGATCTAAACAGAATTTTCAAAAAAGGAAACTCATTGAGAAACATTTAAAGAAATTTTCAACATTTGTAGTCATCAGGAAAATCCTGATCAAAACTGTTTCTAGATATCATTTTATACCCGTGAGAATGGCTAAGGTTAATGAAACAAATGACAGCTCTTGTTGGAGAAGATGTAGTGTAAGCAAAACACTCATCCATTCCTGGTGGGAGTACAAATTTGTACAGCCACTATGGAAATCAGTGTGGTGTGGTAGTTCCTAAGGATGATGGGAATCCATGTACCTCAGGATTCAGCTATAGCACTCTTGGTCATAATACCCAGAGGGTGCTTCATCCTACCACAGAGAAAATACCCAAGGAGTAATTACTCAACCATTAAAAAATACTTAAATCATGAAATTCTCAGGTAAATGGATGGAACTAGAAAGAGAAACATGGTTTGTTATTTGCTAATATGTGGATATCAACTGTTATGTCAGTGTCAACCAAGCTATAATCCAAAGAACCACAGAGTTTAGGTATAGAGTAAGGGATTAGGTAGGGCAGATAGATTTCATTAGGAAAGGAAAATAGAATAATATGGATGGAAGGGCAGGTTGCAACTGGAGGATCAGGTGGCGAGTGGGAGGGAAGAGGGAGAAACAGCTAAAACTAAGGGCCACTCGAGGGGTAGTATGGAAATCTAATACAGTAGAAGCTTCATAAATTATATACATGTATGAATGTGATCTAAATGAAAACACCAAGTAACTAGGGAGATAGGACCCTAACTGGCCGCCGCTTGGCATACCATGCTTCTAAGTAAGAAGCATGACACACCACACCCCAGCACTCAGAACATTGAATTCTGAAGTAGCATAAGTAGTCAGTAACTGACCTGAGATGAGTCTGAACTCTCCATGTATCCTTTAATGCGCTGCTTCAAGTCATACTTCCTGGTGGTGTGAGCGCTCACCTTCTAATTCAAGGTAATGTGCTAACCAATCACAGTCAGTAGGTTTTACCATGTAAGTGGTTGCTCACATACAATAAAGCAGACGTTGTTCCCCAAAAACCATCTTGACAGTGTGTTATCTCTGCACCCTTACTGACCCACAGGCATTGCTGTCTTGTTGGGGATGCTCTGATAATGATGGTAAATTATGTATATTTACAAACACATTTTTTAAAAGGCTTCTCTGTGAGCCTTAATTAAAATATTTTTTCATGCTAAGTTTAGTAGGCTATTCTAGTTGAGAGTCGCTGTTGTGCCAGAAGGCTTAGCCCTTTTCTCAGTGGTTGTGTCTGTTGCTCTCCTGCTATTGGTGTCAGCTGAAGCTGTGATAGAGTGCAACCACCTGATTCCCCATTTGCCCACCTCTTCTCTCCTGAGACCTTTTCTTGGCTGTTGGAGCAATCACGCCAAGAAGTCTGCAATATTCCTTTGTCCCTCAGCAATGGGAATCAGACAGTGTTTGGCTGAGAAAAGGGTGCAGGAATTGAGTTTTTTTTGTCTTAGTAGAGACAATAGTGTGCTGAGATTCAAGCATCAGATTCCCTGAACTCCAAATGTCTCAAGCCAAGGATAGGCTTTACCTAAGACCTTATTCTCATTTAGCATTCTTCTGCTTTATCCCACTTTACTTAGCAGAACATTAAAATCTGACTAAATTGGTACTAAAAGTAATCAAAGCAAGAAGACTCCTAGAAAGGATACTTGAGGGCTGGTTTGCAACAAGGACTTCATCCTTGGTGGTAGATGGTGTTTTCAAAGCATATGATATGTAGCCACAAGGGTTTTGCTGAGATTGTCACTTTGCTCAAGTCAGATGGGGTATCTGAACCACTTCCAGCTTGTGCTTCATCTCTGGCATTTGAAAGGCACAACAGAAATAAAAATTTGTAAATACTATGAAATTGCAATACTGTTTTGGAATGCCATTGATGTTTCAAAGACATGAAAAACAGCCTCAGAGCAACCACTCAGCAATTTAGGACCAGATATGGGAGACAGAGGACTTTTCTAGCAGCATTTTTAAAGAAAGCTTCAGTTTCTGTAGCTAAAGGACAAGTGGACTCAGGGATTGTAGAGAACTCAAGAGAAATTCCAATACTTAAATGTGACAAGTCTTAAGTGACCATATAAAAGAATTTTAAGTTAATTGACATTAAAACTTGGGCTAATGCTATCTGTGTCTCCAAATCCCCCAATGTTTCTAGGCTGTACAAAAAAAATGGTCATTTATTTTGTTTGGAAAAGAGACAGAAGCCTCAAATGAGGTAGGAAGGTTTCTAATACAGTAGCACTAAACTTTCTCCACTGGTGGCCACATGAACAGCTGGGACTGCATCTCAGTATAACTTATTTAGGAAATTGCCTAGTCTGTCAGTAGAGGAGATAGATTACATAACTTCCATGGGGATGTAGCATGAATCTTAAATGGTCCTATTAATAAAAACAAAACCCAGGGCCTGGTATTGGGGTGAATGCTGGAAGATCAGAGAAGCAAAACAAGCTACAGCCACCTCAGCTGATCTTGTTTCCTCAGACTGAAAGCTTCTGAGACCTCATCTAAATGGATCTCAGCTGAACTGCTTCTCGAAAGCCTGAAAGCTTAACCGACCTAGTTCCTGGTATTCATGCCTTATATACCTTTCTGCTTTCTTCCATTACAGGTCTGAGTCACCATGCCTGGCTATTTCCAGTGTTGGTTTAAACTCACAGAGATCCGGATTGATCTCTGCCCTCTAAGTGATAAGATTAAAGACATATATGCCACTATTTTCTGGCCTCTATATCTAGTGGCTGTTCTGTTCTCTGACCCCAGATAAGTTTATTAGGGTGCACAATATTTTGGGGAACACAATACCACCACAAACACTCAACAAATACAGAAGTAACTAGAATATATCCCCTAGAAATCCATTGGGAACTTGAAAAATCCATACCTTTAAGTGCTAAAACTTAAAAAAAAATCCAACTCAGTAGAGTTCTGAGACTACTATGATAGACTGGTGGAAGTGATGAAAGGCTCAAAAATGACCATTTTACAAAGGAGCTAATGTGTAAATCACTAGAAAACACTTTCTGATTTTGTTCCTTGGAAGAGTCCAGGGTACAGCTAATTGATGAAGGGGAACCTTCCTTGTCTAAAGGCTCCTAATGGCTATTCTCTATTGGCTAAGATCAACTGTTGCCAATATGAGAGAATTGGCTATTGTACAATTGATGGGACTGGGAGACATTGGTGTAATAGAAGTCAGATAACCATAGTATTTGGCTTCTAAGAACAAGTTGGAAAAACTTAAACTATGGCAAAGTTAGTCAAGAAAGTAAACCGAGAGAGTTAACCACTGATGGATAATACATAGACATGCTATGTTCTGGCTAATTTTATGTTAACTTGACACAAGCTAGAGTCATCAGAAAAAGAGAGCCTCAATTGAGAAAATATTTCTATAAGATCGAGCTATAAGGCATTTTCTTCATTAGTGATTGATGAAAGAGGGGCCAGCACATGGTGGGTGTGCCATCCCTGGGTTGGTGGTCTTGGGTTCTAGGAGGAAGCAGGCTGAGCAAGCCATGGGAGCAAACCAGTAAGCAGCACCCCTGCAGGGCCTTTGCATCAGCTCTCGCCTCAAAATTCCTACCCTGTTTGAGATCCTGCCCTGACTTTCTTCAGTGTTGGACTAGGATGTAAAAGTATAAGCCAAATAAACCCTTTCCTCCCCAATTTACTTTTGGTCATGGTGTTTCATTGGAGCAATAGTAACCCTAACTAGTATGTGCTATTGTTAGCATGGTAATGCTAGGAACCAAGAAGTCAAATATGAACGATATTGTTTTATAGCTAGTTTATTTATGTATATATATACATATATATATGCATTTGTGTATGTAAATGTGCAGAAAGTCTTATTATATTTATGATGCATATACAATGAAATATAGGGTAGAAAGGTGGTAAAGAATTACACACATACATTGGAATGACTGTATTTAGCTTTATGCCACATTCACTTCTTGCTATTATCTAAATTTATATGAATAGATTAATAGGAGTAGATATAAAAACAGATCTATTCTCTGTATTATGTGTTTATTAGATCAAAACTTAATCTACTTAAGGAGAGATTAACCTTGCTTCTGTTAGCAGTGACATTTTAATATTAAGTATAGAATACATTTCCCAATCCTTTCAAATAGTCATTTTGTTGATGACCATGCATACACTAATGAAGAGAAAATAAACAGATAATTTGAGGTGTACTGTTGGGTAGACTATCAAAGTAAACACCAGAACAAAAGGAGAAGAGCACTCTCATAACTTGTAGAGGGGCATTCAGGCTATCTTGTCTTGAATCCAGTGAAGCCACCGATCCCCAAGTGGCACCCAACATGGACTCCAACTACACCCAAGATATTAATCTGTCTGGTTTGGGGATGTGTAGTTATAGTGATCATAATATTAGCAGTTAGAAAGACTCTCAGAGCTTCTTGACAGCTCAGAGATGGCAGGTGTGGTTAATCTGAGAGTTCCTGAAATTGCTCTCTAACCCCTGTTTAACCAATATAACAAATAAAAAAATAACATTGTATCCAGAGAGCAATGAAAGAGGTCAATGATAGTTCATGTTTTAACTTTTGTTCCAGACTTACCATTCTACTCAAGCCCAGGCATGACTTTACCCAAGCACATCTGTGCTTAGTTATCTCCAATCACATTTCTCTCTCTCTCTCCTTTACAGGCTTTGCCTCAACATCTTACCATCAATGACCCATTTTATAAATCCAAGTACCTTCTCAGGCTATATTTCTAGAGGGCTGGACCTCAGGAAATAATTAATCAAATAATTTCCAGAGGACCGATCAATGAGCTTGGGTTACCAGATAGGCTTTTCTCTGTTCTGTTGTCAGTGTGCAGGTGGATTGTGACGTGGGCATAGCTTCTGTTTCCACTGAGCTCACTATCTTGACTGGGAGTGAAAACAAAGGTACATGTGTAGTGCAAACTCAGGTCTCAGTGCTAGATGGTGCCAAGTTGACAAGAAACATATTTGGAGGTTAAAAAAAATGTATATCTCAAATTATTATCAAAGTGTTTCTTATTGAAGGATTTTTTTACTACCTAATGTACGAATTTACAAAAGTAGGTAATACGTAAGTATTGACTTGATGAGGTTGGAGATATGCTGTTAGTTTACTACATTAATAAGAATAGGAGTAGAAATCAAGCATAATTATTTCCAAGTTTAGAGTTTGAATCTGTGATG
The DNA here is from genome assembly GCF_903995425.1 of Onychomys torridus. Lineage (NCBI taxonomy): Eukaryota > Metazoa > Chordata > Mammalia > Rodentia > Cricetidae > Onychomys > Onychomys torridus. The sequence continues at coordinate 46,330,853 of NC_050444.1, read as the reverse complement.
ACATGCTAGACAATGCTTACTCAAATCAGAAGGAAAGCTGAAAGCACAGTGCTCAGGGCCAACTGCACACCCAGGAGACAGGGAACATTGCTTTTTCTGCTCTGGGAACTGTCAGATAGCAACCATAGGGGGCAATGCAAGCTCAGCAGTAGTGTTCTCAGCTCTGCTGCACCAGCTGAAACCGTCGTTTAAAGTATTGCTGTTGTACTCTTCTTTAAAATAACCTGAATCTAGCAGTTCCGCAGTGTTTTAAAGAGCTTAATTTATTTTAGGTTTGGGACAACCCATAGTTAGAAATAGAAAAGAGTTGCACATATGCACATAAAGGATGTATTTGACAAATGTCCAGACAATAAATGGGGATACAGAGGGTTTAAGTATACAGCAAGCACAAATATAGTACAGAAATTTGTTGCTTTTCCACTGGAAATTTAATCTTGCCCACCTTTTCTTTTTTTTCTGACTTTTATCCTGACAAAAACAACTTTGTAGAGATGAGAGCTGCTTCTTGTTAAATTTGGTTTTATTTCTTAGTAAATTTTGTGTTGGAATAAAGAAACAATTCAGTATAAAAAATATAACCATCCCTGCAATTCAACTTAAAGGGCATAGTCATTTTAAATAGTTCTTATTCTTGTGAGGAACCAGAATCAGTGTGCCTGCATATGAATATGGATGTGTATTGATGAGTATGATTTTCCTGTCCATCATTATAAAAATACCTTTCCCAGTTGAACTGTTAATGAAATGATGAGAAAATCTAAGGTGAGCATTTAACAGTCTATTTTCATTTTGTTTCATCAAAAAGAATCTATTTTACAATTACTATTTACTTGCAATAACCTGCAGCAAAAATGATTTAATGTTCAATATGTGCATTAAAATGTACTTGCTTTTTTAATATGTAAAAGCTGATGGAAATTTCATTCAAGTACAATTCCTGGATCACAGATTTTAAGCAAAATGAAAGGGAGTTAGGGTACCATTTAACATGGCTATAAAAATTATTTCTTTCAGTGGCTGGAGGGAAGGAAGGATTGGTCAAAGCAATTTTTATCTTCTATGGGATTCCCGACTAGCCTGCTTTCTTATTTGACTTAATGCATGCCACAATAATCATGCTATTTCTGCTAGCATTTTTCTAGCTCACAGTAATAAGAATAATTGCATGGTGTTTATATTCTAAAGTGCTTTTCTCACTAAGCTCTGAAGTCTTTTCTGAGTATTAATTCTCACAAGATTTCTGTGTGGCATACAAAAGTGTGTATCATTATCTTGTTATTTCCCTTTTAACAACAAGGATTGTGCTGCACAGATGCAGTAAATGATATACAAGGCAGGCGACATGCCTGGAAGAGATTAGGATTCTGACTTCCGGTTCAAAAGCCAGGCCATGCATTTTAGAAATTATTAATGCCCCTGGTGATTGAATTCTGGCAATTAGTAGTTGTCTTTTAACTTCAACATTAACAGAGAAAGGCAACAGTAACCTAATTAATTGGAGTAAGTTGATTTGTTGCATTGTGGGTAATAGAGAATTACTAAATATTTGTGCTAATAAGAAAGCTACTGAAAATAATTTGGAGTGAAAATGTTGAGCAACATAGTTGTAAGACTCAGAAGAGTTAAAGAAAACAAACAAAAGCTTAAAAAACATAGCTTACCTGGAAGCTGCTGTGTATAATTTGAACACAGAATCAAATATTCAAATTGAGTAGATATGACTCAAAAGTGTTCATGTTGGTCTCAAATGTAAATATTTGTGTGACTTACTAAGGCTATCAATAATAAATCTACCCAAATTATTATACTCTTATTATAAGGTAGGATAATGTGATATATATTTTATTTGTAATTGTTATAACTATATATTTCTTTCTTTTAGAGATATTACCTATATTTCCTATAAATGAAATGATTTGAAGTTCATGATTTGCTTCAAATGAATCTTTAGAATGAGAAAAAGTACAGAAAATGAGATTGCTCATAATTTGACAACTGTTAACAGTTTTTGATTAACACACGTGAAGGAAGAATATTTTTCCCTTTATCTTTAAATTTCCCCTAATGAAACATTTTAAGTATAAACAAATCATATAATTGTATTTTGAGTTAGAGATCATAACAGATATATCAAATAAAACACATTCACCTTTCTAGAAATTGATTTTACGGGAACTTCATCCATCAAGACCATTGTAACTAGTATAAACTAATGAGAATTCTCAGAGGTCAAGATGCTATTCTGATATATGTTACTTTTTGAACAATTCTACTAAAAGATGATACTTAGTGATGATTAAATAAATCAATTGTCTAAAAAATTCACAGTCATGTGGCCAAATACAGAGGTTAGAAGTTATTAATTTGACAATTTTTTTTATCAGTTTTAACTTTTCTGTTCACACTTAAAGCAAATATAAAAACATCTGCCTGAAACAGTTTTAAGATTGCATGTAATTAATATTTTCTGGTCTTGATATGCATTCTATAATTGGTAGTAAATAAGTTTAGATTTGGCTATCTACCTTTGTAGACTGCATAGAAGTACAACCAAATATGGCTATATCTTTTCAATGACAAATTTATAGGAGAGCACACATTTACTCAGTTTAGAATTTGAGCTTTTGAAATGATGCCACAAGATGACATGCTGTAAGATTTTTCATGATTATATTCACTAAATCTGCAAATGGATATGTTAATTTATAAAGCAAAAAGACTGATTGTCTTTTAGCATAAGATACAAAAGCCTTGTCTTCCTGGCTAATGTTCATGGGTTACTGCTGCTTCTTCTTTTTTTTTCCTTCCCCTAACTTTTATTGAAAATAAATATTTGTCACAATAATGTATGCTGATTGAAGTTCCCCTTCTCTCTACCCCTCATGGCTCCTCCCCCCTCATCGGGATCCAATCCCTTTCTGTCTTTCATTAGAAAACACAATAGGTTACTATGGGATAATAGTAATATAAAATAAAGATATAATAAGATAAAACAAACACTAACCCATTAGATTTGGACAAAACAAACAGAAGGAAAAGAGCCCAAGAGAAGGCACAAAAAACAGACCCACACATTCACCCACTCAATTATCCCATAAAAACATTAAATTGGAAGACATTATATATGTATACACACATACACACATACACACACACACACACACACACACACACACACACACAGAAGAAATATACGATAGGATAAAAAAGAATAAAAAGTATAAATAAATTAAAATAATATGATATTTTTTAAAGGGCAAGCCCTGACATCACATTATGAGTCAAGGAACTTCAGAGAGACTGTTGAGTTAATTTCCTGTTGGCCATCTACTGACTCCCCAGTAGTTTGCTTCCCGGCGAGACTCCCTAGGAGGCAAATGAATTTTCATTTCCAAGTGATTATCAACTGGAGATAGCTTCTGGGTTAGGGATGAGTCATGTTCCCATTTCTCTTTTCAGCACTAAGACCCTAACTGGTGCAAATTCCTGCAGACCCTGAGCATGCTGCCTCAGTCTCAGTGATAATGCTGATTCAGAGGGCCTTGTTTTCTTGGTCTCCTCCATTTCCTCTGACTCTTAAACTCATTGGCTTCCTTTTGCATAGGGTTCTCTGAACCATGAGGGCTAAGATTTGATGGAAATTTCCCATTTAGGGCTGAGTATTCCAAGACTCTCATGTTCTGCATAATGTCTGGCTGTTTATCTCTGTATTCATTCCTATCAACTTCAGAAGATTCTCTAACAATGACTGAGCAAGGCACTGATCTATGAGTATAGCAAAATGTCATTAGGAGTTTTTTTATTTAAGCAGTACTATTTGCTTTTACCCTAGGTCTCTGGGCTATTTCGTCTCAGGTTCTTGACCACCCAAGCAGAGTCAGGTATGGGTTCCATCTCATGGATGGAGCCTTGGTTGATCATTCCCACATGCTTTGTGCCACTATTGTCTTAGCATATCTTTCAGTCAGGACAGCATTGTAGATCAAGGGTTTGTGGCTGGGTTGGTCTTTACATTTCTCTTTTGGTAGCTTGCAGAGTAACTTCCTGTACAAAAGACACTAGAATATAGAGATAAAGACTCTATGTAGGCACACTCAACATCTTCATGTTCAATGAGTTGTATAGTTATTGTCTTCAGCAATAAGAGCTTTCTGTTAGTTTGTGAAGAGCAACCTATAGTATCAGCAACAGCCTATGTTGTTTGGAGTTTTTATGGGGTTCTTATGCTGACATCTCAATTACATGTATCCCTAACCCAGTACTGGAAACTTCATCTGGTGACAGGAGGTGGCCAGTTGGGATTCTGTCTCCCCCTTTATTTGGTACTTTCATTTAGATCATCTTTACGTGTGTGTGTGTGTGTGTGTGTGTGTGTGTGTGTGTGTGTGTGTATAAAACTTCTACTGCATTAGGTTTCCATACTACCCCTCAATTGACCCTTAATTTTACCTGATTCTCCCCTATTCCCATCCTCTTTAGTCTCCCTGCTTTATCCATCTGTTCCAGCCTCTCCCTCCACCCACAAAAACTCATTGTATTTCCTGTTTATAGGGAGATCTATCTACACCCCCTCTTTACTCAAAACCTAACATCCATGATTGTACAGACATTGGCTTCTTAATTTAGCACAGGGCAGTAATACTATCATTGAAAATTACTAAGAACCTCTCTAATAATTCAAGCAGGTATAATACAAATTTAATATTTGTGAGGCATAGTATGACAAAGTGGGGCAGGATCTTCTGGGGAGTGCATTGTCCAGAACTAATTATTCTTTCTTCTTGGCCATACCATGTGGAATGTGTACAACTCTGATGTAGTCTTTGCATTTTAGTCAACAGGTAAAAGAAGAGATGAAACATAAAGTATTCCAATGCATGCTTAGGAATATGACACCTGTTCATACCAATATCCTAGCCAGCTAGGAAGACCTGCAGTATTAGTGCTCTTCTATATCAGTAATGTAAGGACAGTAGGTCTTATTGGTAATACAGCCAACAAAAGTTAGTATTAGGAAGTTTTTAATAACACCAGCACCAATAAGTCAATTATATATCTATATGCAACATCTGCATTGTAAGTTTTCTGAGACTGAGGCTGTGACTTAGTCACCTCTAACTTCTATCTACTGTTCACAGAATAGACTTTAGTAATTAGTAGATTTATTAATAAATCCTGAATTTAATCTTTCTACAATAGTCTGTATTTTTATATTTATAGCATTAGTTTTAGTGGAAATAAGCTTGTCTGTGGAGTACTGAAGAAATTTTTAACTGTAATAGAAGTAATTTCATGTGGTTTGAATGTCTTTCTTTATCATCTAGATAGTAGAACTGATATTTTGCTTGATAAATTAGAAAATTTTAGAGATTTTACTGGATCACATAGTCATTTTAAGGTACCATTTCATTGTCCCTTGAGCAACAATTTACATAATGATAAGTAAATACAGATAATATTAAATTCTTAAAAAGAAATAGTTATATATATTTGCCTATGCCTTGCTTCCTAAAATTAGCCAAAAGAGAGGTCATTACCTAAGTGTTTCTTTATTCCCTAAACCAGGATCCATAGAACTAAAAGGGGAGAAAGTCCTATTCTTCTGATTTTCTTTTAGTGATCAAGACAAAAATTTATGAGAATTTGATTTATTCAAAAGTCACTTAGTTAAATCTTAAAATGTATTGACATTCAGGAGACAGAAGAACAGATAAGGGCTGGAGGAAGGCAGCCCTGTAGGCAGCAGCAATACCAACAATGAGGCTCACTGTTTCTCTATATGGGGCTATGGACAATGCCATATGGATAGGATAGAGCATATATGTGTCAAGGTCAATCAGAGGTGTGAGGGAGGGGTTAAATGTTGAATAAGAAGCTGACAACTGTGGCAGAATTTTGGAAAAATACTTTTTAGTGAAATGAACGAGGAAATGTTCTTGCAAGAAACAGAGACAGTAAGAGCACATGAATATAAGAAGATCTCCCTGGAATGTACATTTTATATTCTAGATATTTTCTCCATTTCTGTCAGTGTTTCTAGTGATTTTTACTTCACATCTTCACTTATAACTTAACTAAATCTCTGAATGTTTAAAAGAGAAAAAAATGTGCAAAATACCAAAAAATATAGTAAAAAATAAATGATTATTTGCATATATTTGAGAAATAAATGATGTCTGAATTCTAGTGGAATTTCAAAATTGATGGAAAAATATCAAGAAACTAAATATAGCTATTTAGGGGACAGCTAAATACAGATGATGCATAGACCATTTTAAGTACTATAGCATTTTTTAAGGATTTAAAACCATGAGTGTCAGAGTCTTAGAATAAAGAAACTAAGAAAATTCCTTTTGAAACATAGCATACAAAAAAGAAAAATGTTTGGCTTGGTATTGGAGATTATGTTGTATATAATATAATTTTATATATCATTCACAAACTAGATAGCTGTCATCCACTTCAATCTAAAAAACACCCCACTATCTAACTTGTTTTATTCCAAGTTGAAATTGTTTGGACTTCATAGTGGTTCTTTTGTTTAAAGTCTGTTTTCAGAGTCTTTCCTATATCTTTATCCACTTAAAACATGTACATGCATCATTAACTTGACATAGTGTTAATAATCTATCTAAAAGTTAGTGTTTATAGACTTTAATTTCAGAAAATAACTCTGATAAATCATTTCTAAGTGTTGTTCATCCTGAACACACACAATAAACCACTTAAAACATACAACAGAAGATGGGTAAAGTTATATTCTTGTTCTTCATATAGGTATGGCTCTTATATAAAAGAGTAGTCATTTTTTTACACTTGTATTGAAATAAAGCAGACCCTTACAGGCATTTGTTAGCTAACTGACACAATCTGTAAATATTCTCATTTTCTGCATTATTTGCAAAATATAGACTTTTCTTTTTATATTTTTCAATGAATAGAATATAGTTGTGCTAAGGAAACAGTACAAGTTTACATATCTATAAAAGCACTGTTATTGTATTGCTTTTCTTAATGCATTTGGAAGACAAAGACCACTTGGCAGATACCATATATCTACAAATGAAGAAAATGCACTCAAAACAAATCACATTACTTTTTGTCAATAATATGCGTTATAATTTTATGGCAAATATTAATGGAAAGAATCCCTTAAATAAAAATGAATTTGACGTTTTCCTTTTGTTGTTGCAGCCCTGATTGTATTTACATCCAGTCATTTATTGCCCATTAAAGGAGTAATGCTATGTTAATGTAAGGGGAGGAAAAAAAAATCAATGCTACTGAGATCAGTAGCTGTGGGAAAACAGTGCTGCAGCTGGTTTGCAAACAGTGAGCACATAGGGATCAATGAAATTACAAGTTAAATCTGCTGATGCTCACAAACTGCTCCAGCAGTGTGCTGTCTAACCTTCTTCAAGTTCAAGAGCTCTAGAAACCCAGTGCTAACTAAATGGAAATCAGGGCATTGGCCACTGGAGATAGTGACAATGCATCCTGGAGTATCTTCTGTGATATATGATAGGCTACATTTTCAGCCATCACAATGACTGCCATTTTTTACCTGTAGAAAGTTACTATAATCTGCCAGTGAACCACAGGAAGAGTCTTCACACCCCAGAAAACTCTTCATCTCAAGTGTGGCCAATGACAGAACAGTGAAAGTCCTCATGGTACTTTCCAAATCATAGTGTTAAGATAAATTCTAGAAACTGCTAATCAGTGAGCTAATGTAATTCTAGAATATATAGCCTTTTGTCCTCTGCAAAATATTGTGTCTTCTACAATTTTATCATGTTGTGATATCGGGCCTCTGTTTCTTAAGAATCAATTACTGATAAGAATAGACACTTTTCTTACTTTAAAGAATGATCAGTTTTTCATCTCATGAATCTATTTTATGTTAATTTTAATTGTATTAATGTTTTATATTGAGCATATTGTATTTTCAAAATATTTTTGCTGAACCTTCTATGAACACTCATCTGTATTTTAACTACATCTCCCATGACACTCAAAAGATGTCAAAGGGTACTTTAAGAGTCAACGTTGGAGGAAAACTAGCTCAGCCATGTTCACTGCTATTCTATTCATAATAGCCAGAAATTGGAAACAATCTAGATGATCCTGATCAGAAGAATAGATAAAGAAAGTGTGGTACATTTACACAATGGAGTATTACTCAGCCATTAAAAAAAAATAAAATCATGAAGTTTGCAGGTAAATAAATGTAAGTTTAAAAATTCATCCTGAGTGAAGTATTTCAGTCTCAGAAAGCCAAATTATATTCGCTTATATGTGGATATTAGCTGTTAAGTCAATTATAACAAAACTACAGTCAGTACAACCATAGGTATAAGGGACTAGGTAAGACAAATAGATTTCCTTGGAAAAGGGAAATGGTTATGAATGTTCAGATGGGTAGGGAGAGGAAAGAGGGGTACAAAGAAGGGATTTCTGGGTAAGAAAACTAAAATTAAAGGCCATTGAGGGGTAGTATGAAAGCCTGTACAATAGAAGCTTCCTAGATATACACATATACAAAGATGATCTAAGTGAAATTGTCAAATATGGGGAGACAGAGCCCCAGCTGGCCATCTCTTATCATCAACTAAGACTGCCAGTCCCAAACTGGTTATATCTAATTGAGATGTTGGCTAAAGGGGTCCCATGGGAACCCCAAACAGCCCAGGCTATTGTTAAGATTATATAATAGGTTGGTCTCCACAGATTGACAAGAAGATCCCACTATTGAAGACAAAACCTACACACTTATTAAATTTGGAGATGTCAAGCTGGTGCCTACATAGAATGTCCACCTCTATGTTCTAGCATCTTTTATACAGGAAGGTACCATGCATGCTTCCAAAAGGAAAACCATAGGAATAACCAACCTATATCTGATTTGAGTTATGTCCCACTCCACAAGATGGAAATTGCTTGGGTGACCATGAATGTGGCAATAGATAGCCCAGAGACCTAGGGGAAAACCAAATATTACTCTTCTGCTATACTCCTAGATTAATGCCTTGCTCAGCCATCATCAGAAAAGTTTCCTCCAGCAGTATGTGAGAACAAATACATCCAGGCACTATGCGGCAAGTGAGAGTTCTTAGAATACACTGTTGTAAATTCGAGGTCTCCACTGAATCCCTCCCTTCAAATCTCAGGGATCCTTGAGGAATAGAAGGCAGAAAGAGTGTAAGAGCAGAGGGAATGGTGGATAACAAGAAAACAAGCTCTCTAAATCAACATGACAAAGTTCATATGAACTCTCAGAGACTGAAGCAGCATTCATGGAGTCTGCATGGACCTGCACCAGGTCCTCCGTGCATATATTATGACTTATAGCTTAGTGTGTGAATGAGTGCATCTCTCAGTTTCTTGTGCCTTCTCTTGGGCTCTTTTTCTTTTTCTTTCTCTCTTTCTCTCTTTCTTCTTTCTTTCTTTCTTTCTTTCTTTCTTTCTTTCTTTCATTCTTCCTTCCTTCCTTTCTTTCTTTCATTCTTCCTTCCTTTTTTCCTTCCTTCCTTCCCTCCTTACCTCCCTCTCTTCTTTCTTTCTTTCTTTCTTTCTTTCTTTCTTTCTTTCTTCCTTCCTTCCTTCCTTCCTTCCTTCCTTCCTTTCTTCCTTCCCTCCTTCCCTCCCTCTCTCTTCTTTCTTTCTTTCTTTCTTTCTTTCTTTCTTTCTTTCTTGTCTAATTTTGATGTGTTAGTTTTGGTTTTATCTTAGATTATTTTATTGTATTATTACTCCTTGTAAGCCTGTTTTTTCTTTTTTTTCTCCTGTTTTATTTATTATATTTGTGTTTTAATTTTTACACATCAGCCATGGCTTCCCCTGTCCTCCCCCTTTCCACCCCCAACTTCCTCCTAGCCCCTCCCCTCCATTCCCATCTCCTCCAGGGCCAAGAATCCCCTGGGGATTCAATTCAACCTGGTGGATTCAGTACAGGCATGTCCAGTCCCCTCCTTCCAGGCTGAGCAAAGTGTCCCTGTGTAAGCCCACGGTTCCAAACAGCCAGCTCATGCACTAAGGATAGGTCCAGGTTGCACTGCCTGGGTGCCTCCCAAACAGATCAAGCTATTCAACTGTCTCACTTATCCAGAGGGCCTGATCCAGTTGGGGACTCCATAGCTTTTGGTTCATAATCCATGTGTTTCCATTCAGTTGGCTATTTATCCCTGTGCTTTTCCAATCTTGGTCTCAACAATTCACACTCGTACAGTCCCTCCTCTTTCTCAACAACTGGACTCCTGGAGCTCCACCTGGGGCCTGGCTGAGGATCTCTGCATCCACTTCCATCAGTTATTGGATGAGAGTTCCAGCTCGACTGGTAGGGTGTTTGGCCATCTGATCACCAGACTAGGTCAGATCAGGCTTTCTCTCGACCATTGCCAATAGTCTACAGTGGATGTATCATTGTGGATTTCTGGGGACCTCTCTAGCACTCTGCTTCTTCCTGTTCTCATGTGGTCTTCATTTATCATGGTCTGTTATTCCTTGTTCTCCCTTTCTGTTCTTGATCCAGCTGGGATCTCCTGCTCTCCTAAGCTTTCTTTCCCTCAAACATTGCCCTTCATTACTCCCACTGTCGTCCAGGCTGTTCATGTAGATCTCATCCATTTCTCTGTCATTGGACAATCCCTATGTCTTTCCTAGGGTCCCCTTTTCTAGGTAGCCTCCCTGGAGTTGTGTAGCAGTCTAGTCATCTTTGTTTTACATCTACTATCCTCCTATGAGTGAGTAAATACCATGTTCGTCCTTCTGAGTCTAGGTTACCTCACTCAGGATGATTTTGTTCTAGATCCATCCATTTGCCTGCAAACCTCATGATGCCATTGTTTTTCTCTGCTGAGTAGTACTCCATTGTGTATATGCACCATATTTTCTTAATCCATTCTTCAGTTGAAGGGGAACTAGGTTGTTTCCGGGTTCTGGCTATTACAAACAATGCTGATATGAACATAGCTGAGCAAATGCCCTTATGGTATGATTGCTTTGGTATATGCCCAAGAGTGCTACAGCTGGGTCTTGGGGGAGATGGATTCCCAATTTTCTAAGGAAGCACCATATTGATTTCCAAAGTGGCTGTACAAGCTTACATTCCCACCAGCAGTGGAGGAGAGTTCCCCTTGTTCCACATCCTCTCCAGCATAAGCTGTCTTCTGTGTTTTTGATCTTAGCCATTCTGACAGGTGTAAGGTGGTATCTCAGAGTCATTTTGATGTTCATTTCCTGGATAATTAGGGATGTTGAGCAATTCCTTAAATGTCTTTCAGCTATGAGAAGGGTCCCGTACCTGGCAGAGGGCTAATATCCAGAATATATAAAGAACTCAAAAAATTAGACATCAAAATGCCCAACAGTCCAATTAAGAAATGGGCTATATATAGGGGTTGGGGATTTAGCTCAGTGGTAGAGGGCTTTCCTAGCAAGCATGAGGCCCTGTGTTCGATCCTCAGCTCCACATTAAAAAAGAAATGGGCTATAGAACTAAACAGAGAATTCTCAACAGATGAAGCTCAAATGGCTGAAAGCCTGTTTTTTCCAATGACAGAAAGAAAGGGAATGAATCTGGTTGGGATAGGAGGTGGAACTGTGAGGCGTAGAGGAAAGGAAAACCATAATCAGGATATTATGTGCAAAAGATCCCCCCTATTATCAATGTTGGAAAAAAAGATTCTCAGTTGGTATTAAAAAATCCTCACAACTTGTTGATGGGAGAGAGAACTAGGATAGACTTTATGGATGGATTTTCAGCACAGCTAGATGCAAATAGGAGGACTGCTGTGGGTTGTCTTTCTGTACTTTGAATATGTGTTGCTCCCATTGGTTAATAAATAAAGCTGCTTTGGCCTATGGCAAGGCAGAATAGAGCCAGGTGGGAAATCCAAGCAGAAAAGAAGGGAGAAGAGGGCAGAGTCAAGGAGACACCAGCAAGCTGCTCAAGAAGCAAGATGTGAAAGTACTAGTAAGCCACGGGCATTGTGGCGATATATAAATTAATAGAAATGGGTTAATTTAAGATGCAAGAACTAGCTAGTAATAAGCCTGAGCCATAGACAAAACAACTTGTAACTAATATTAAGCCTCTGCCTCATTATTTGGGAACAGGTGGGAAGAAGAGATTCATCCATCTACAGAGGACTAAATGGAGAGGGTGTGGGGAGATGGGGTTGAGGGTGAAAATGTAGGAAGAGACAGAATTGAGTGGCATTTGAGGGATAGTAAGGAAACCTAGTGCAGTGGAAACTCCATAAAATATATGAAGGCAATCCTAATGAGGTCTCCTAATACTGGGAGTGACTGAGTTCCAATTGACCATCTCTTATCACCAAAGAAGTCTTTTAGAAGCAGGACTAGGTTGTATTTAATTGACTTGTTGGTCAGTAGGGTCCCATGGAAACCCCTAAACAACCCAGGCTGTTACTAAGACAATGGGAAGGTCTTTTAACTGACTTGAGGGCTCCATTGCTGAGGATAACACCCATACAACACATTGAATACATGGACGTCAAGCTGGTGCCTACATGGAGTCATGACTGCTATGTTCTAGTTCTAGTGCAGTGATTCTCAAGCTCCCTAATGTAATGACACTTTTAATGCATTTCTTCATGATGTGGTGTTCCAAACCAAAAAAAAAAAATTTCATTGCTATTTCACAACTGTAATTTAGATACTGTTATGAATCATAATGTAAATATATGATGTGCAGGACTTCTGATATGTGACACATGTTGAGAACAATTGTTCTAGTACCTTTGTTTAGGGAAGGTACTCTGCAGGCTCCCCCAAAAGAAACCCAGCCACAAAACCTTTGTCCTACAGTATGTCCTGCCTGTAAGGCATGCTAGGGCAATGGTGGCAAAAGCCTGTGGGAGCTGACAACTAATGCCGTATTTGTATTAAAGCCCACTCCACGAGATGGAACCTATAACCAATACTGCTTGGGTAACCAAGAACAAGAGATAACTAACAGACCTAGGATAATACCAAATACTACTGGTCAAAAAAAGTAGCAATGAAACTTCTCTTAATGATATTCCTCTATATGTGTATATTGTTGCCTTACTGAGCCATAATCAGAGAAGCTTTCACCTGCAGCAGATTGGGAAAATACAGAGACCCACCTCCAGACTTTATACACAACTCCACATACACACACACACACACACACACACACACACACACACACACACACACCTTGGAACACACAGCTCTAAACTGGCCATCTCTATCAAATCCCTTCCCTAATAGGTCAGGGAACCCCACAGAAGAGGAAGCAGAAAGAGTGTAAGAGGCAGAGGGGATGGAGGACACCAGAACAAGGCCTCTGAATTAACTGAGCAAGGTTCATATGAACTCACAGGGACTGACCATTCTGTGCCAGGTTTTCTATGTACATATTGTAGCCTTCAATTTAGGGTTTTTATGGGACTCCTGAGTGTATGAACCTGACTGAATCTCTGACTCTTGTGCCTGCCCTTGGGGCTTCTTTCCTTCAGTTGGGTTGCCTTGTCTAGCCTTGATACGATGGTTTTTGTTTTTTATATTTTTTTCATGCTTTGTTGTTATCTCATAGAAGCCTGTTCTTCTCTAATGAGAGACAGAAAAGAAGTGATCCAGAGGGGATGGAGGGGAGAGGAACTCAAAGGAATATAGAGAGGAGAAAATGTCATCAAGATCTATTAAATGAGAAAAGAATTTATTTCCAGTATATGAAATCAAATTTAGAAAAATTAAAATCTTAGAAAACTTTTTAAAAAAAATGTAGCACTGTTTATAGCTGGAAGTGATCATACACCTTACCACATTCAGCAGCATTTTCTATGACATTAAAAAGATAAATTACTTTTCCAAGGTCACTCAGTGGCAACAGGTTATCTTACTCAGGTAATTTCTAAGCAAAAGACACTATTCTCATTCCATCCTGCTACTTCTAACACTGAATTAGTTGGGAAAAAAGAAGATTGGAGAAGTCAGAATAAAATAGGATAAATATCTATATGGGGATATTTTAATCAAAGGTTAGATTTGAATGACTAATAAAGAAAAATAAAATGAAAATCATAGATGTAATAAAATCAATCACAAAGCATTTTCCTAATGCATTTATTTTAATAAAGTATTTTAATATGAACTGACAAAAGTATCTTCATTCCCTTCTTTCCATCTTTTTAAGTCAAAGAAACTACAAAAAAAAGTTGGCTATAGGACCCACTGAAGTTTGTCCATATCAGGCTGGCTATCACTCTCCGACCCTTCAGCTGTCCTAGGAGAAGTTCCAGGTACACTTTCTCTGAATCTTAGTTCAGTATTTATACTAATTTAAATATTTTTGCCTATCACAATACTCTGTTACTGACTAAACTATGGAGGAGTGGATGGGAAGATTGTTTTTTATTCTACAGGATTGGATTGTCTCTAAACACATTTAAAGGCAATGTGTTAATGCTAGGCATTGAAGACAAATAAAATAAAATGGCTCTTATAAATCTTCCCATCCACTCCTCCACGATTTTTTCCTGAGTCTTAGGTATAGAGGTTATGTTGTAGATGTTTTAAATGGAGTTGCATATTCCATGGTACTTGTTCTTTGTATTTTGCCCAGTTGTGTATCTCCATAATGGTATATGCATCTTACAAAAAGAAGCTTCTTGTCTGAGTGTATGATTATTTGTGAGTATAAGAATTAAAGTATTCAGAATGAAGTTAGAGAGGAAACTAGCTTAGGAAAGTAACATCTGTTGGTTTTCCTCTATGGCCTATGACATCTCCAGGCATGGGGAGTTTGTTAGATTTTGAGTACCAGTCAGGAATTCCATTCTATTAAATGGACCTTAACTCTACATTAATGGCCATAGGTTACCCTCAAGATAAAAGTGTCACCATTTCACTGTTGGGAAAATTATCAAGGCTGTTCATTCTGTGGTTCAGAAGCTTTAGAGTCAGTGGGTAGGATTTTTACTGTTTTCCTCCCTTAGAGACTGTATAGCACCTTCTTATACCATGAGACAGTCTTCCTAAAACAGAATTCCAGGTTGGTTTTAATTCAGTTCTTCCAAGTATTTTGTTTGAAGTGTATGGTATCTTCAGAAATAGGCTCTCACTTTCAAGTTGTGGTAGGCAACCAAAGGCAATAGTAATATCCTATAATAGTTTTGGGAGTCTTTTGGAATTTCTTGACTAATGGGTGTTATTTTGTGGCTTTGGGAGAAAAATACCATCCATGAGATAAATTATCTATCTGTCTCTTTCTCTTTTTCGGTCTATCTATCTATCTATCTATCTATCTATCTATCTATCCATCCACACATATATGGTTACACACATGCTCATATATATGCGCATGTGTATTATATAATTTACTCATGCTTATAAAATAATTTTTCCTTATGGCATTTTCAAGCACCCCTAATGTTATCTCTTGTTCCTTTGTCTGTATTGCCTTCCTCCCTTACCTGTAAAAAATTCACCCATTTTTTTCATTTTCTTCTTCATAGCACCTGTGTCCCACTGTGTTCTGCTCTAGAGCCACCACCCCATCGATGGTCTTTTTTCTATTTCTATTTCTATTTTCTGTTGTTACTTCAGATTATATGATACTCAAGTCTGAAGATTCAGAGCTAAGATTCACAAAGAAAAGGGGATATGCAGAGTTTGTCTTTCTGAGTCTGTTACCTCACTTAGTATTAGAACTCTAAGACAGGAAAACAAAACTAATAGAATACAGGTAAGAAAAGAAGAATTAAAACTGTACTTACTCACCAATGATGTGATATTATACACAAGAGATTAAAAAAATATTTACTAGGAAGTTTCCAGATGTGATCAGGATGCTCAAAATGGCAGGATAAAACATCAGCTCACATAAACCAGTAGCCTTTCTATGTTTCCACAACATGCATGCTGACAGAGATCATGGCAATATTCCTGCTTACAATAACCTAAAAATTATGTAGGAATAAACCTAACCCTGGAGATGAAGGACCTCTACAATGAAAACTATACATTTGTGAAGAAATAGGAAGATGTGAGAAGACAGACCTCCCATATTCATGGATTGATAGAACTGATGTTGTAAGAATGACCATTCTATCAAAAGCACCTTACAGACTCGATGCAACCCCAATTAGTCACCATAAAAATAGAAAATAACACCCTAAAATTCATATGGAAGCAAAAAAAAATCCCTATTAACCAAAGCAATACTGAACAAAAAGGAAAATTCTGGAGGGTTATCCATACCAGAGTTCAAACTGTGTTGCAAGCCTGTAGTAACAAAATCAGTATGATACTAGGACAAAAATAGACACGATAGACATGCAAAACAATGAAATAAATTACAATACCCAAATATGAGTACATGTAACTGTAGCCATTTAATATTTGACAAAAATATCAAAAAAAAAATACATGTGGAGGAAACACAGCATCTTCAACAATTTGTGTCAGGAAAAGTGATATTCACATGTGGAAAAATGAAACTGAACTCATAATATGGTAGATTATGAGCGTACACACACACACACCAACATTGAAGACCTCAATATGAAACCAGAGTGCTGAATCCATTAGAAGAAAACATACAGTAACCTATAATATATAGATACAAGAAAGGACTTTTTGAATGGCCCTCTGTTCACTAAAGAATTAAAACCAACAATTTACAAATGATACCTCAGAAAACTAAAAAGCTTATGTACAGCAAAGGAAACAATTGAATGATGAGGAATCCGATAGGGTGGGAAAGAATCTTTGCCACCCATGCATGTGATAGAAAATTAATTCCAGAATATATTAATAACTGAAAATACAGGGGACCAAGAAAACAAATGACTCAATTGAATAGTGTGCTATGTATTTGAACAGAGGATTCTCAAAAAGAAAGAAAGAAAAGAAGGAAGGAAGGAAGGAAGGAAGGAAGGAAGGAAGGAAGGAAGGAAGGAAGAAAGAAAGAAAGGAAGAAAGAAAGAAAGAAAGAAAGAAAGAAAGAAAGAAAGAAAAGGGGCTAAGAAAGATTTTTAAAAAGTGTTTAAAATCCTTACTAATTATGGAAATGCAAATCTAATCTACTTTGATATTTCATCCCAGACGGAATAGCTAGATTGAGAAAACAACTGAATAAATTCTGGAGAATGTGTGAGGAAAGAGGAACTCACATTCACTGGTGAGCCACTCTTGAAATCTATACGAAGAGGAATCCTCAAAAAGCTAAAGCTGGCTCTGCCATCTGACCCAGAAGTACCACACCTGAGCATATGCCCAAAGACTTGACATCCTACTCCACAGATTTCCCACTCAGCAGTATTTATTGCCACTTTATTCACATTAACTAGGAAATGGAAAGGATCTTAATGTCCTTTAGCTTAAGGAATAGATAGTGGAAATGTGGTTCATATACACAATAGAATTCCATTCAGCTGTAAAGAAAAATGGAATCTGCACGTAAATGGATGCAACTAGAAATGTTTCACTGAGTGGTATAAGCCGGACTAAGAAACACTGCATGTTCTCACTACATTCTCAACATCTACAACTCTATGTAGTGATTCTTGCCTATTCCTAATCCAGACTTGCAGAAATGCAAGGCAGAGCTGCCTCTTCTGACCTCTGTTATGCCTAGTGAGTGTGGGGAAAAAAACAAAAAACAAAAAAAAAAACAAAAAACAAAAACAAAAAACAAACCAACAAAAAAAACAAATAACAAAAACCAGTATTGAGAAGTGAATCTTTGCTCTCTAAAGTTTCCAAAATTGTTGAAACTGTCACACAGGTAAATAATGAAATATGATTGTATTCTCTCTTTCCCCTATACCTTGTACCTCATACTATCTCTAACATATTTCTCTCAAAACTTAATGTCTTTTTTTTTTTTTTTTTTTTTTATGAAATAACTGTCTAAATCCTGTTGGTGCTGCCCACATGTGTGAGGCCTTCAAGTGGAGCATGGTAATTCTGCCAGTGACCATCCACTTCTCAAAACATTATCCTCCTTCTTCATGCAACTATCAACTACCAATGGCCCCTCAGGAAGGGGTGATGTCTGGAGATTGCCCCAGCCAGTGGGGTTTCAACAGGGTGACTCACCTGTGGGAGCGAATGAAAGGACAGGGTGACACGAAAAGACGGACAGCAAGCCAGTATTCTGATCAAGCCTCCAAACTTTATTTTCCTCCACATGGCTTATATAGCATAAGAGGGGAAAGGGCCAGAAGGGGAAGGGATGTGGAAGGTGTGCAGTATGTGGGAGACCTGCAGGTCATGCAACTGCAGGAAGTCTGCTAAGGTGGCTGGTCGGGGCCATTTGTTCTGTTGCTAGGCTACCTGACCATGGAATGCTCTTTACATTCAGTTGCCATGGCACCTGACTGTGGAATGTTCTTATCTTTGGGAGCCTCAGGTTAGCAAACAGGTGTTACTGCCCTGAGGGAAGGGGGAAGGCTGTGGGTTTATGACTTATTCTCTGGCTTAGCTAGTACTTTCCATGGTTCATGTTTGGTTCCTGAAATCTTGGTCCCTAACAGGAGATCTTCCACCTCATCAATGCCAGAGTTTGACTGACTTTATAGCATGCGAGTAGACACACGTTTTCTGAGTGGAACACAGTAGCTATGTCATGTCCAGACAGCATTTTCAGCACTGCCCTCACCCCATCCTCCAGCTCTTACATTCTTTCTCTTCCCCTTCCACAGTCTTCACTGGGCCTTGTTTGGAGGAGGTAGGTTTGAACTAATCCTTTTAATCAGTCAAGATACACAGTGAACTTAGAGCAATTATGTGCCAGGCTTTCTGTTTGAGCCACTGATCAGCTCCCAAATCATGACACTGAGACTTGTTATTACTTATGAATGCTAGGCCTTAGCTTAGGCTCATTTCTTGATAGCTCTTACAACTTAACCTGTTTCTCTTCATTAACATTTTGCATCAGGCTTTTTACCTTTCTACCTTCTGTGTACTGTTTCTCATGTCTGGCTGGCAGCTGCTTAGTTTCTGGCCCCAAGCATGTTCCTCCCTTTGTCTCTCATTCTCTTCTCCTTCTCCCCTCAATCCTAGATTTCTCCTTTACTTATTTTCTCTGGCTGCCTATCCATCTCCTGCCTAGCTACTGGCTGTTCAGCTCTTTATTAGACCAATCAAGTGCCTTAGGCAGGCAAGGTGAAACAGTAACACATCTTTACGTAAGTAAACAAATGCAGCATAAACAAATGTAACACACTGTTACATATTAAATATTCTGCAGCATAAGCAAATGTAATATATCTTTTCCTGGTTAAAATGATATTCCATAACACAATTTCAAAGCACAAAACTGACAGTAAGTCTGTAATAATGTAAAATTTGCTTGCCTATATGATATTTATGTAGGTTACACATAAAAAAATATTTAAAAAATAGGCCAATATAAAGGAAAACCACGTTCTCCAATCTAATATGGCATCTTCCTTTGTTTAACAGGCTCACATGAGTCAGAGAAATGGACATAGGCTTTTCTTCCTTTCAGATCTAACATTGGGAAACATGTTCCTTCTTTCCTAACTGGTGAATTTTTCTCCTACTCTTTACCCTTTGATGCTTTCTAAGAGAAGTCTGAGTTTTACCCCCTCCTAAGATTTCTTAGATAAAATATTGTTTGTATCCATGAAGTTGTCCCCAAGTACTAGGCAAATTATAGATCCAAATAAGAGAATGGTGAACTAACGAGAAAAATGACTTTCTTAGAAACTCATTAATAATTAAGGATTATAAAATTATTGTAAGGATTAGTTCATATTAGATACATTATTTTGCCTGAGTATGAATGTTTGCTGAAGTGAACTCTTGGTTATACATACTTAATTCATTTTGCCATGTTACTGCTTTTTATCAAATAACCTCTGTTTTACATTGTGCAGTTCTGAAATAGCAGAAAATAAGAGAACTGTATCCTAATTGGGCTTAGACCATTGAATCCTA
Organism: Onychomys torridus; assembly: GCF_903995425.1. Lineage (NCBI taxonomy): Eukaryota > Metazoa > Chordata > Mammalia > Rodentia > Cricetidae > Onychomys > Onychomys torridus. The sequence continues at coordinate 46,310,891 of NC_050444.1, read as the reverse complement.
TTTAGACCATTATAATCATATTTTTGACATCATGCAGAAAAAGAAAAGGTAAGCTGCCCTCTCTCAGCATGGAGTCTTAATCAGGCCTCATCATGTTTGATTGTGGTGTTCTCTCTGGTTTCAGAATACAAATAGTCAAGATAGTCTATTTTCTTCACTTTGTACCACACAGGAAGGATAACTTGATGAGTTAGTTGATGAAGCAACAATATATGTTTGTGGCTTTAAGCCGTGTCTCTGTGTGTGTGTGTGTGTGTGTGTGTGTGTGTGTGTGTGTGTGTGTTCGTGCACGCACAAATGTTGGGTAAGAATGTATTTAGATGCTACATTTATAGATGTGTGTGTGTGTGTGTGTGTGTGTGTGTGTGTGTGTGTGTGTCTATGTGTGTGTGTGTCTGTGTCTGTGTGAGATGTTGATGAACAGACCCAGGGCTTTGTCCTTGTTCAGAAAGCACTCTACTACTCACTACCTGTTAACTTTATTCATGTGTACATCAAGGTTACATGCAAAACAATGCATCCAACTTAATGGGTCTGACACTGGCATTTACCTGGGATTTGTTCCACAATCAAATACTGACATCATACCTAAAAGATTTGCTGCATTATATTAGCCAGCTGCAAATTTTCCTTTTGCTACTCACAGGTTACAGCTCTTGACCAGCATTGTTTTTTGTTTTTGTTGATTTATTTTGTGTTTTTTTTTTTTAATTTTTCATTGATATGTTTGTTTTTGTTTTGTTTTTACTTTTAATACTGTAAATTAACACTTTTAATAATGCATACATGCAGTCTTGCAGTAAACACCCATGTGTATTCTACCCAAGCAAGTTATTTTGGGTTTTCATGCTTTTATGTCTATTAGTAGTCTTTTCTTTTCTGAGTAGCATTCCTTATTATGAAAATGTCCTATTTTGCATAACCACTTAGACATAGATTGACATCTGAATTGCTTGTAGTTTTAAATTTTTGTGAATCACAGTAGTATTAATATCTTTGCACATGATATGGTTAATTCTCTGCTTTAATTTTCTTGTGAAAGTACCCGAGTAGAGCTGCTGATTCACATGCTAGGCGAATGTTTATCAATTCTATGAAGTTCCCAAATGAGTTAAGAGTGGCTGTACCATGCTCAAATCCCATCAGTAGTAGATGAGAGTTCTACTTGCCAGTCTTGATGTAGATCTTTTAAATTTGGTCAGTCTGTGGATTTGTCTCATTATTGCTTTATTTTGTCTTTGTCCAGTGACTAATGACGGTGAGAGAACCTTGATGTGCTTGTTAGACACCTGTGTTTCTTCCTTTGTAGACTGATATAAAATACTTTGTTAATTTTATTGGGCTATGATTTTAATTTTTATGGATGCATACAATGTATTTTATGTGTGGTTTGTCTTTTTCTCGTTTTTATTAGTTCTTTGAGACTTTCATATAATAATGTGTTTTGTTCATATTTATTCCCTCCTCCACTTCTCCCAGATCCATCCCTGCTTCCCAGCCAGCTGTGTGTAGTCCTCCATTTTCTTTTCTTTCTTTCCTTTCTTGTTTTTAACCATTAAGAAAACTTGGTGTTTCTGCATTCTTTTGGATGTATGGCTTTGCACTGGAGGATTGTCAACCCCAAAGGGCCACACTCTTAAAGAAAACTGATTCTTCCTCTCCCAGTAATTATCAATTACAATGGCTCCATGGTTAGGGATAGCACTTAGTGTCTCCCAACTGTCCATGCTGAGATTTTTGTCTGGCTTGAACTACAGTGCTTTATATGTTTCTTTAATTTTATAGATACATTAAAAAATAAAATCCAAATATTGCAAAATTTTCTTCTGTTGAGTGACCCATCTTTTTCATTTGTGTAAAGACAGTTTTTAAATGGTAGAAAATTAATTTTGTTAAAGAAATTTATCATTTATTCTTTTATGATTGATGCTATGTTCTTAGAAACATTTATTACCTCCAATATTACATATTTTAAAGCATTTGCTTCTAAAAGTTTTATAGCTATTACTTTGTATAGACAAATATATGAGTAATATAGTACTACTCTTTTTTTTACTTGTATGCTAAGAATGTATCCTAAGTAAGCCTTAGTAAGATAAACCTTTTTTTTTGCCCTGAATTTTCTTATCAATTCCTTTGAAAATTCTTTAAACATTAGTAACCATGTTGATCCCTTTTGAAGTGTTCAGAGATTTTCTAATTCTTTTGAGTAGTTGATTCTTAAACACTACTAAAAATTACTGAAGGTCTGAAACAATCATTTTGGTTTTTATGATTATATGGGTTATATTTGTATATATAATATTTTTCACTGAGATACTGATACAATTTGTTGTGACACATTTTGAATAAACAGTTGTAGTCATTAGCCATTCAAACTTTGACATAGATATATTTATCATTATGAAAGAATCTTATTTCTCCTTGATAATTTTCTCTTAAAATCAACTTCATCCAATAATAACAGAACCTTTTATCTTGTTATGTTTATTGTTTGCAAAATTCACTTACTTTTCACTTGTGGATTCTTTGACTTTGAAAAGTGTCTTTTGTTTACTCTTTCTGATATCTGCCTTTGAAATGGAATGTTAATACATTAATACTTTTAATCTTTGATTCCTAAATAATTTTACATTTTAAAAGCAAGGAAAATCACCCCATCAATTCTTCTAATTCCACCATATTGTATACCTAACTTGTTATAGAAATTAAGGTGTTGTTTACTTTAATACTCTACAACTTAAGTTGGGTCTTGCAAACTTATCTACTAATATCGTTGTTTCCAATGGAGTTAATTAGTTTTGCAGTTCCTTTTCTTTCTGTCCTAGTCTTGGGTACTTCGGTTATATTTCCTCTTATACCATGATATCTTCACATTTGAGGAATACTGTCAGCTAGGTCTCTCAATTAGATTTAGCTGATATTTCTTATTTTTAAATTACAGTTTTGTATAAATCTAGGCAATAAAACTATTGAAGTCTCAACTAATTATGCTTTATCCACAAAAAATTAGGAGTCAGATATCGAGGTAAGATCCTGAAAGATCAGAGAAGCAGGGGAGCAGCCACCAGTGACTTCCTACCTCTTCTGTTCCTTTCTCCAAAAAAATGCCAAGATCCTCTCCCAGCCCCACCTTACTACTTCCTGTCTCCTATCTGGTTTCAGTCCTCCAAATATTTATGGTTAATTTTAGTCAGCTAGTGGCTAGCTCCACCCTCTGACTCCAAGCAAGCTTTATTTGTCAGAACACAATCAAAATATCACTCAGCAAACTATACAGATGATTTGTGTTTTGATGATGCATATCATCCACTATTGATGTTCATATGTTTTTATCATTTTATTAGTTCTTTGAGAATTTTGAACAATCTATTATTTGATGTTGGTATATTTTTCTCATTTTTATTACTGCTTTGAGAATTTTGTACAATATATTTTTGTAATATTTACACTCCTCTTCCCAGATTTACTCCCCTTCCTTACCCACCCAACTTTGTATTCTCTTCTTTATTTTTAAATTTAAATCAATCAGTATAGTTTATGTTATTTGTATACTCTCAGAAATGTCACCTTCCACTGGAGCAAGGCCGTACTAACAGGGGCCACTCCTTTAAAGGCAGCCGACTCTCCCTGTCCCAGAAGTTATCAGTTGCCAATAGTACTTTATCGAGGGGTGGGACTTTGTGCCCTTCTCCCCTCTCTGTGTTGTGATTTTGTCTTGCCTCAACTTGCATAGGTTTTGTGCATGCCATCATGTCCTAACTGCTGTGAAGCCACACCTTCCTGTGTCTAGAAAACACTGTTTTCTTCGTTCACTAGTTGTGAGTCTCTGTTAATCTCCTTTTATTGCAAAAATAAACTTCTTTGATGAGGTTTGAAAAAATACACTAATGTATAGATATAGCAATTAGTCATTAGACATTTTTGTCTATATACATTTAGCAAGATAATAGTAGTAGGTTCTCTTCTAGGGATTATGATGTATCTGGTATGTGTCAATAGAGTCTTATCTTCCTTAGTCTAGCCATAAAGTCTTCTCTTCAAGTTCAGAAAGGTTCACTAGCAAAATCCTGTAATGTTTTTGTGGTCTATGGAACCTCGATCACTGATAGCTCCAAGAGTCATAACTTTGCTAGCACTGAGCTTTTTATTTACTAGCCTCTTGTATTTGGTAAGGACATTATTTCCCATTATAAGAAAACATCAATTAAACACTTTTATATGTTTCCATTTATTCTTTGAAAATATCATACAGTATATTTTGATCACAGTCTTTCTCATGCCCTAGCTCCTCCCAGAGCCTTCCCCTTCTCCATATCCCCACAACTTCACATTCTTTCTATTAAAAGAAAGAAAAATCAAACAAACAAAAACTTGACATCCAATTTATATTGAAAAAATAAATTCTCTTTGTTTATGTGTATTCACATATTTTAAGAAGTTTCTAGAGTAGTGAGTTTCCACATTAACTTTTCAAAATATCTTTAATATTAATTATCCCTCCCATATTTTTTTCTTTACCCTACTCTCTCTTCCCCAATCTCATTTAAGCCTCCTTGTTCCCTTATTCACCTTTGAACCACTGTGTTCTATTCCTCATCCACTGAAGCTCTTCTCTCAGGGACTCTTACTAACTTTCTGAATTCTGTGGATATTCCAAATAAAAGATCGGTATCTGAAGGTTCAAAGCTAACATCCACAAATAAGAGAAAACATGAGACATTTATCTTCCCGGGTTTTAATACAATTAACTCCAAATGATTAACAAATAAAAAACATGTTTCAGTTAGGTTAAATAAGCCTCTCACAGACTATCCTATCTCAACCTCTGTACATCTCAATTAACTATAGAATGACCATTGTGAAGTGAGTTTCACTTAGGGTTTTACACTTTCACTATCAGTTACACATTTATTCACTTATCCAATACACACACACACACACACACACACACACACACACACACACACACACAGAGAGAGAGAGAGAGAGAGAGAGAGAGAGAGAGAGAGAGAAGAGATAACAAACAAAAAGAACACATAAAGTATAATAAAGTTGAAGGTAGAAAAAAAACTCATCACCTAGTATTATCCTCTCTAAATTTTAAAGACTTATTCTACGAGTGTGTGTGTGTGTGTGTGTGTGTGTGAGAGAGAGAGAGAGAGAGAGAGAGAGAGAGAGAGAGAGAGAGAGAGAGAGAGGTGAGTGTTCACATGTATGCCAGTGTTTAAGAAGAACAGAAAAGGGTGTCAGATCTTCTGGAACTACAGGCAGCTGTGGGCCACCTGGTGTGGGTGCAGGGAGCCAAACCAAAGAGATCACCAAGTGTTTTTAGCCACTGAGCCATCTCTCTAGCCCTCCTTTGTATATGTTGCACTATACTTAAACCTGTTTACATATATACTTTATCACACTATCTGCTAGGGTTTTTTTAATTTGAAAATGTTTTTCATACAATACATTATGAACATATTCTCCCCCCTCACTCTGCCTCCCACATCCTACCTATCTTAACACAACCAACTTCATGTTCTTTCTCTCTCTAAATACAACAAAACAACTCTCTGACTCCACCCTCCTCCCCAAGAAACAAAAACAAAAATAAACATCAATCAAAGAGAAAAAATTCAATAAGACAAAAATACCGAAGTTAAATAAAAGTGCACAGGAAACAAATAAGCAAAGAGGAGTCCATTTTGTGTTGGGAGAGAGCTCCTGGCCATAGGGCTTGTCCTGGAGAGTATTGGTGAAATTATTAAGGCCACTCCACATAGTTAAAAGGGAGGTTTATTTTGTGGGGTAACTTACAAATGAAGGGGTAGGTTGCAGGGTCTGGCAAAGGTATAGTGCAGTCCGGCGGTGTTCTCTGGAGAACTCTGCTCGGTCTACCTCCAGCGTCCAGCGTCCTGGAACCAAGAGAGCCACCTCCTCTTGCTCCTCGGTCTTCCGCTCCCTCCTCTGCCCTGCCTTGTAGGCGTGATCATTACTGAAGCCTCAATGGGGGTTGGAACTTCCAGGCCAATGCTGGGATGGCTATCCACTACATCTCCCCCTTTTGTCTAAATAAGAAAGTTCTAACCTAATACAAGACTATACACAAAGAGATGGTTATCAAATATTGTCCACGAGTAAAGAGGGATAATGACTTAGATAAGTTGGAATTACAATAAGTGCAAACAATATCAAGCAAAAAACACATAGTAAAATCCAGGGAAGTCTAGAGCGTGGGTAGGTGGCATGTTACAAAGATCATTCCAAAAGGTATCCTATCCTAAAGAACCTGAGTCTAATACATAATATATTCTATCTAAGATATTATATATGTATATATGCTAAGTTGTAACTATAACTGCTAATCTCCAACCTCATCAAAAACCTGAGAAGGAATATAATAATACCTGAGAAATGGGAGAAGGACACAAGCAACTTTCGGGAGTCTTGCAAGAGTAGACAGAGACAGCTAGCAGCCTGGACAGTCACCTAACGTTTCTCAGTATCATTGGTGCATTCAAATTGGCTACAGGCCTAGAGTATCTGACAGACCATTTTCAGAAGCAGGAATTCTGAAAGACCATCTTACCCTGTCTTGGCAAAGTATGGTGGTCGCTTTCATTTTGTCCCGCTTGTCCAGAAAGGACAGCATTTGTACTGTGAGCAGTTGAGGCAAGGGCAGTTCTTTGCCCAGTAGGCCATTTTGTGCCAAGAAGACAAACTTCCAAATGGAAATGTCTTAGAAGCCCAACATTCTCTCGGGATCAAATTGGTGCTGCCAGGAGCAATTGTGTCTCACGTCAACAGAATTCTAAATTATTTAAATGCCATATTCTCTAGGTCCATGAAGTGTTTGAAGATTACCTGTCCATCTGACCTATGTATTTATAAATCTGGATAACCTAACTAACATAATTATAGGGGTGACGAGCATAGGTGACAATAACTCTGTAAGTCTCATCTACCTAAACAACCTAAGGACTAAGGCTTCCTATAAATAAGGCAAACAGTCTGTAAGCAATTGTACTATGTAAAAGTTAAAACCTTCCTTAAAATAAAGAAAAGGGGAAGTGCTGTGGATATCGCTCTGTATAAATAAAGTTCTGATTGGCCAGTGGCCAGGCAGGAAGTATAGGCAGGACAAGAGAGAAGAGAATTCTGGGAAGTAGAAGGCTGAGGAGACACCACCAGCCGCCGCCATGAGAAGCAACATGTAAAGACACTGGTAAGCCACAGCCATGTGGCAAAGTATAGATAAGCAGAAATGGGTTAATTTAAGATAGAAGAAGTAGATAACAAGCAGCCTGCCACGGCCATACAGTTTGTAAACAATGTAAGTTTCTGTGTGCTTTCTTGGTTGGGTCTTAGTGACTGTGGGACTGGCGGGTGAGAGAGATTTGTCCTCACTGGGCCAGGCAGGAAAACTCCAACTGCAAATGGTGCCCAATGTGGGGTGCCAGATATTGGTGAAATTATTTAGGCCACTCCACATAGTTAAAAGGGAGGTTTATTTTGTGGGGTAACTTACAATGAAGGGGTAGGTTGCAGGGTCTGGCAAAGGTATAGTGCAGTCCGGCGGTGTTCTCTGGAGAACTCTGCTCGGTCTACCTCCAGCGTCCAGCATCCTGGCACCAAGAGAGCCACCTCCTCTTGCTCCTCGGTCTTCCGCTCCCTCCTCTACCCCGCCTTGTGGGCATGATCATTACTGAAGCCTCAATGGGGGTTGGAACTTCCAGGCCAATGCTGGGATGGCTATCCACTACAGGAGAGTCTTTGATCTACCAGTGACACTCCATAGGGGAAAACAGATCTTTCCCTTTCTTAGCAGCTCTCAATTGTAAATAGCTTCTGAGTTAGGGAAGAACTTGGTGTCTCTTTCCCCTTCTCAGTGCCATAGGATTTTATGTAAGGGAGGACATGGGTTGTTCTGTTCTTTCTTTTCTTTCTGAGTTTGAGTCACCCTGTTTAGTATTATATTTCTTCTCAGGTCCATCCAATTTCCTGCAAATTCCATGATTTCATTTTTTTTACAACCGAATAAAATGTCATTTAAAAATACCTGCCTCCTTTCATCATCTGTCTGTCTGTGGATGGACATCAGGTTGTTTCCACTAACTTGCTATAATAAACAGAGAAGCAATACACATAGATGTGCAAAGTATCTCTGTGATAGAATATGGAGTTTTTGCACATATATTCTAATTTTAATTATTTTGAGGATCTGCCAGAGTGACTTCATGATCACTATATTAATTTGCATTCACACAAGCAGCAAATCTCTTTTTTTTTTTTATCACATTTCTTGGTGATAGCCATTCTGATCAGAGTGCAGTGGCATCTGAAACTAGTTTTAATTCAACTTTCTATATGACCAGGGATGTTGAAGATTTTAAAAACAGTTATTGATTATAAGTGTTTCTTCTTCTGAAAAATATCTATTCATTTCATTACACTTTTTTCGGACTGGCATTTCTATTTTCATGGTATTTAACTTCAACAGTCCCTTGTAAATAGTAGATATTAGGTACCTTTCTTTTTTTTTTTCTTTTTTTAAATTTTTCTTTTTATTATTATTATTATATTTGTGTTTTAATTTTATACATCAGCCGTGGTTCCCCTGTTCTCCCTGCTCCTGCCCCCGCTCCCACCTTCCCCCCAGCCCCTCCCCTCCATTCCCATGTCCTCCAGGGCCAAGAATCCCCTGGGGATTCATTTAAACCTGGTGGATTCAGTACAGGCAGGTCCAGTCCCCTCCTTCTAGGTTGAGCAAAGTGTCCTTGTGTAAGCCCAAGGTTCCAAACAGCCAGCTCATGCACTAAGGATAGTTCCAAGTCCCACTGCCTGGATGCCTCCCAAACAGTTAAGCTATTCAATAGTCTCATTTATCCAGAGGACCTGATTCAGCTTGGGGCTCCACAGCCTTTGGTTCATAATTCATGTGTTTCCATTCGTTTGGCTATTTGTCCCTGGGGACTGTAAGAACATGAATTGTTGAGCCCAAGATTGGAAAAAGCACAGGGACAAATAGCCCCTTTCTTAAATAGAGCTGGTAAAGCTCTTCTCCTAGTATGTGGGCTGAATTGGAAGAGGAGTAGAAGGGTATAGGTGATACAAAATGGGAAACAGAAATAGAGGAGGGGGCCCAGTTTGGGAGGAAGGAGTGAGGGCAATACAGACAGAGAAGGGGGGGGGATGGAGGACAAATAACACCAATGTTATTTGATAAGGCTTCAAGGAATCATATTATTTTATATATACCTAAAAGTATGCACAATACATATTAAGTGCATGTTGATATATAGAGTGGTGTGTGTGTGTGTGTGTGTGTATAAGTTAAGTCACTTGGGCTGACAGTGTTCTTGATAAGAATCATAGACTAACAAAAACCTTAGTACCAGGCATGAAAATACCTCCTTTTGAATGGTTGTTCACAGTACTCTGAGTGACTTTCAAAACAATATAGATTATTGATAAAGCTCCTGGTTGCCTCTTAAAGGTTAAGGGTGGTCCCCTATTGCTGAAGAAACCACATGCTTAGGATACAGGACATGGATGACTTGAGCTTGATCTAACCTGAGTCTTGTTTATTGAGCTCCAGTGTCCATGGGTTCCAAAAATATTATGCAAATTGCCAAAGGAGGAAACCAATTGAATAGTCTTACCCAGATGCAATACCCCTGAACCCTGACAATGACCAGCATGGTAAGATAGTTGTAAGGGTACCATCCGTGGCACTCACATGCTGTTCATGTTGCTGAAAAAAAAGTATTTTATCAGTTATCCGTCATTTTTCCTAATGACTGAATAAATTTCTCTTGGCATTTATATTTCTTCTCCTGTAAATATCTCAACACTTCAGTATTTATTTTAGCATAATACTTAAAAGATAATTTTGGTAGATATAGAGTTCTCCATTAGGGCATATTTTCCTTTTCCTCTTCTTCAAATGCTTTTGAAGGATCCATGGCACTTGGGCCTCCATGGTTTCTAATGAGAAGTTAATAAAGACCAAACCTGTATCTCTGGTAAGGAGAGGGCTGGCATACCTTTTACTGCTTTTAATCTGTCTCACTATCTTTAGTTTCAAGACTGATTTTTGTATAGATACAGTGTATATTTTGGGGTAACTCTAAGTTCCTTGCACTGGGAAATGAAAATGTGCATTATTTTTCTATGTCTTAAAAAAAAACAGAGTAATCATCTGTAATTGGCGTGTTATGCTTTGAATTCTTTTATTTCTTTTCTATTCTTTGAAAAGTGCTATTTTGTTCTTAAAAGCAAGTAACTTGATTGGACTCCAAATTTAAACTCTGTCCATCGTGATGGACAGCAACTTGGTCACGGTTTTTTGGATGCAAACCTTTTTTTTTTTATTGTATTTATTTATTTTTACCTCACTTAATGCTAAGAAAAATCTTTTACAGATTTATTGTATATATTACTATTTGTCCCTAGATATATAAACAGAACAATGCTCACTTAGTTTATTGTATTATAATGTTTTATTTATTAAGAAAAAATTTTTATTTATTTTACATACCAATCAAAGGTCCCCTTCCTATCTCCTCCCACCCTTCCAGCCTCCCCTTCCCAACCCATCCTCCATTCCCTTCTACAAGAAGGGAGGGACTCCCATGGGGAGGTACATTTAGTAGAAGCAGGTCCAAGTCCCTCCTTCTGCTTCAAGGCTGTCAGAGGTGTCTCACCATAGATAGTGGGCTACAAAAAGCCTGCTCATGTGCCAGGGATGGATTCTGATCCTACTGCCAGGATCATGATGAGGAAACCTACAGAGACAACCAAACCAATTTTAGGGGGAACTCATGAAATTTAGACCAACAGCTGTGGAGCCTGCATGGGTTGGACTAGGCCCTCCCCATAGGGAGACAGTTGTGTAGCTTAATCTGCAACCTACAACCTTACTCTCTAATGGCTCATATTACCCAAAGCTCCTTTTAGTTCTCTGTCCAGAAAGATGTTCAGTTTTCTATCAGAATTTTAGCTCCTCTACTGCACACATGTAATTCTGATTACCCCAGTACAAAGCACCTCCAAACCAGGGAATTCCATGCCTGTACCATCCTTTAAAGTTTCAAATACTTAAAAATAAATCTACCTTGTTCACTTTTCAGCATCATAAACAATTAAGCTTTTGTCTCTTTTGTTTGTACCCCAAGACCTTAGTTTGTAGTTATTAATAGCAGAAGTATAGTAACTTCCTTGTGGACCCTTTTACCATTAAATTCTGATGGCATGTATAACACACACACACACACACACACACACACTATATATATATATAAATTCTTTGGATGGTCCATATGCACTGCTATAGGCTAATCGCCTTTTTAGCTACTGTATGTAATTATAACTGATAGTTATCTTATAGATGAGCTATACCTTTTCTCACATTCTCTTGGATTCAAACTGGGGCAGTAGTCTCCAGTCTTGTGCTGTTAAGAAGATTTTCTCCAGAGCACAAGTAGAGTGAGCAGGTAGTTACTGCTAATTTTTAGCAGGTAAATAAGCAAAGCAAAGTGCATCTCCATAGTGGAGGATATACCAAGCTGCCCAGCAATGGCAAGGGACTGCCTCCAGAATCTGAATCTTAAGTCTTGGTCAACTAGTTTCCCTCCTCTCATCGATCCCTGGGGCAGTTCACATGATTTCCATTTGGAATAGGCAGAAGCATTCTTAGAAGCTTTCCACATTTCATTTTGACATAGTTGCGTGTACTAGGTGCAAATCTATGAATATAGGTGTAACTACCACGACCTTGAAATATTTACCAGAGGAAAGGGCAAGTGGTATATTTTGCATATACTCCTAAGAGAGGGTTTCTGTGGGAACCCACGAGAAACTGCCAGGACTGGCTTTGTTGCTTTCATTCCAAGCCCTCTTTTTACTCTTATCTAGTTAAATGGCTATTTCATATGCATCTGCAAACCATCCTATCTCTTATCCAGTGTTCCTAACATTTCTGATTTTGTCCTAACATTTACTTTTATCCTAATGATCTATTAGATTAAAACAAAATCCAGAATCTAGAGAGACTGCTCAGCAGTTAAGAGCACCTGTAACTCTTGCAGAAGACCTAAGTTAAGTTCCCAATACCCACCTATAACTCTAGTTCCACAGGATCCAATGGTCTCTTATGACCTCCAAGAGCAGTGCAGCCATTTGCACAAACCTACACACAGATGCATACATGTGCACATAATTAAAAATAAAATGTTTTAAAACCCCCAAACTGTAAGGAGAGAAGAAAATGAAGCTGTGAGGAAAGCAATGAGTTTTGTTCTGCACCATACTGTTCAAATGAGCTCTCGTGAATGATGAAATAATGGGAAGCCAGTGTCTTTGATATGTCACAGTAATCCAAATTTAGACGAGTTCCATTTTACTTCTCCTCTCACATGAATAACTATTTGGACCTTACGATGCTTCTATTGAGGAACAAAATAAAGAAATCAGTACTGTAGAGTGGCTAGGTAGAGATTGATTATATTTAATGACAAGGGTACTCTCTTCTAGGTTTATGATTGATTTTATTATTTTTTGCATATTATTTCTCTCTCTTTTTTGGGTGTATGTGTGTTAGAGATTTAGCTAAAGACCTTGTGTGTGCCAGGCAAGCAAGCACTCTGTCTCTGAGTTACAGCTCATCTTTGAAATGATAGGATTATCCCTGCCAAGACAACTTTGTTTTGTAACCAAGCCTTGTGACTTGATTTCTACTACTTGGATTTATATTGGTGAAGAAGAGTGGTAACTTTTTAGGTTGATTTTGTCCCTAAATGTTGGGGCATATGTGCACATGCATGTGAACATTTACATAAACACTCACACCAATAATAAAATATAAACAAAATGGGAATAATATTTCTGTCCATATCATAAGAACATTCCACAGAAATTAATTTATATTCAGATTTTAGAAAATTTCTGACACAACAGTCATCATTTGTCTGTGGCTTGTCTTTGAGATCAGCAGGATCATAGATACATTTTAAAAGTTTCTGATTGACAAGGGAATTGATGGAGAAGTCTTAACATATAATGTTAATATTCATAATGCATGTTTCACAATCTTGATGAAGAACTTCTTCCACTATTTAGCTTTAGCTCAGAGTTCTCTACAATATTTTGCATGTTTTTTCTTTTAATCTTGCTGGTCTCTTTAGCTGGAATTTTCTCATCTCTTGATGCCTGTAAATTCCTTTGAAGAACACACCAAAGAATGTGGTCCACTGAATCAACTAAGCAGGCTTACATGGGCTCAGAGACTGAAGTGGCAACAATGGGGCCTGCAGGGGTCTGCACCAGATATTCTGTGTGTTTTTTATATTTTTAACCTTGGTATTTTAGTGGGACCCCTAACAGTGGGAGTGTATATGTCTCTGACTATTTTGACTGCTCTTGAGACTCTTTTCCTTCTATTGGGTTGCCTTGGTCAGTCTCAATAGGAGGGATTCTGCCTAATTGTATCTTGTTTTATCCTGTTTGGTTGTTGTCTCTTGGAGGCCTGTTCCTTTCTGAAGGGAAATGTGCAAGAATGGATCTAGGGAAGAGGGAATGTGTGAAAGTTGGAAGGAGGGGAAACTATGCTTAGTATGTGTTATGTGAGAGAAAAATCTATTTTCAATAATAAAAAAATTGAGTTAGAGGATGGCCTGATGACTCAGTAGTTAGAAACATGCTTGCTGAGGATCCAAGTTCAATTCCCAGCACTCATGTCAGGCTGCTCCTAGCTACCTGTAACTCTAGCTTCAGGGGATCTGATACTCTCTTCTAACCTCCTTGTACACTTACCCTCCTGTCACATACCAACCCCACAGGTGCAATTACAACTAAATAAATATTGAAAAATCACTCAGTTATAACTTCCCTCAGTTCAAATGACCTCTAGATGATGACATAACTTCAGGGAATATAGAAAGACTTTGGAGTAAGTACCAGTTTGAACATCAGCTCTTCTACCCACAAAAGTAGGCAAAGTACTTAAGTTATGAGACATCTTTATCTATGAGGTAGGGGGAAAGGATGGCTATAGAAAAAGATGATGGCAAAGACTTAAATTTGTTGAGAGTTAAAGGAAGCTCTTGAACACATTAGAGGCCAACTTCAAGGACTGTCTTACTCTCTTTTCTGGTATGCTGCTGTGAAGTCTTCTGGAACACTTCCAGGAAGACATCCCTGCTTCCTCTAGTCTGTTATCCAAATCCTCATTATGCTCCTGTAAGATTATCTTCATTGACTTCTCCTTAAGGTCTGGGTGTCCATGTACCTACCCTACAATTGTATGTAATCCATTGTAGACTGTTTATATGATTATTTATTTGACAAATGAATAAAACTATTAGCTTTAATTTTGGTAGAACATGTAACCTTCACTTAGTAATTGCAAAGATCAAGGTCTAACGAGAGCCTTTAACTCAACTAAATATTAGAAGGGAAATAAATATGATAACGTTTCTTTTGTCTTATTCTGACATTTTTGAAAGTAATGAAAACATCCCCATGACCAGAAATCCTTAGGAATAATTCCTCTTGAATTCAATAAGTACCTACTTTTGAGGAACAGAAAGCTGATGAGCTGCAGGATTCCCTGCTGATAAATTCATCTAACAAGGCACTCCTGATGTGTTCTGATTTTAAGACCAATGGGAACCATATAGATTGGTTTGCTGTTCTCTTTCCTGATAAAGAAAGGACTCAGAGATGTGCATGTTTATGTTGGTAAATAAATTCTGGTATGAAATGATAATCCGAGAATCAAGCCTAAGGAATTAAAACAGTAATAAAATTAATTTGTAAGCATACTGCCTTAGGTGTGTCTAAGACAAGGTCTGCATAGATAAAGGAAAGCTGAATAGTCAGTAGTCATCTTTCCTCTGGGCTGTGTGGCTGGGTCTGGAAATGACCTTTCTCGTGTTTCTAACGAGATTGGTGTGAGATATTGGTCCAGAATGACTTGATCCCTTTGGATAAGTTAGGTGGTTAGAAACTGAAGCAATGGGATCAGAAAGTCTCCAAATAGATGTTACAAAGCCTGAAAATAATCATTACAAATGAACTCGTCTTTTTTTCTCACATGTAGAAGTAGCATAAAAGGGTTAGGCTTGCTCCCGAGGAAGCTGGACAAATTTACTAGCAGAGAGGAAACAGCAGGATGGCTCACCTCCAACTGCTGTTTTCTACATCAAGGAAAGTGGAATGCAAATGATGGCAGTGACTCAAAGGAAGGAAATCAAACTTAAGCCTATGACAAAGATGCAAGGGCACACACAGCTGTAATGCATGAATTGATACCCCTCAATCAGAAAGACTTCATACTAGAATATGGAAATATGTAAAAAGAAGAGCACAGGAACAGCATCATTAATCTATTAGGAGCCATGGAGAATCAGCAACATAAGGATATGCACTTGGAAGAAGGAAAAGAATGAGGAAATGGAGAGCACAAATTTGAAGAGGGGATGGAATGTTAAGAGGATACACTGAGCAGTGGAAAGCCACAGCTTCCAAATTTGATAATAGCGTTTTCCATGATGCTCTTATTGTTACACAGATGTTACTAATCTCTTAGGAAAAAAAGAATTAGTAAGGAATCACTATGAGTTACTAATTTACAATAGTTTACTTTTTCAAAAATGTCAACTTTATGATAGTATAAATCCAATACTCATTCAAAAGAAGAAAATGTGATGCAGATTTTGAATTTTAATGTTCCTCATGCTGGACGTGTATGGCATACTACTGACTCATGTTTCTAGACAAAGATATTCATCAATATTTCTGATGTAATATTTTTAGCTTACAGTATTTTCTCTGGGGGATGTATCTCTATTGTAATAAAGGTACTCTGTATATTAGAACATTGTAGTGACAGATCATGCTAATTCTGTGAGGTATCTTTCTTCAGCATGCTTGAAAATTTTCTCCATATTTATTATGACCACCTTTGCTGCCCAAGGAGTCTAGAATAACTGATATGGGCTTCTGGATAAGCCAGTGGAGGCGTGTCTTGATTCTGTTTATTGAGGTAGAATACCTATCCACTGTGGGTGACAACATACCCTCGCTGAAATTTTGTAATAGAAGCTGAGAAGGGGAGCAGAGTGGCAGCATGAATGCACTCACTGCTCTCTGCAAACCAACTGTGATGTGAAAAGCTGCTTCAAGCCCCTGCTGCCTTAGCTTGCCTACTCTAATGGACTGTGCCCTGGAACTGTTAACTGAATTACAGCCTTTATCCCTTGAGTTGCTATTGTGAGGTCATGTTAACCTAGTAACAGGAAGATAAACTAAGACCAAGGTCTCAGGGAACATCTGGGATGATCATGTCCAGGACAACAACAGTGAATTTGCAGCCAGCACCTCATTGCAATGAAATACTTAGAAATCTGGTCAGAGCAGGAGTCAAAGAATGAATCAGACCAGGGTTTAAATAATATTTATATTGTATTTCTTATCTGTGACATCTCGAATAAGGTACTTAAAGTCACTAAGTCTGGGAACCAGAGCGAATAATATAAACCTCCTATAGTTGTTTAGAAAAATAAATGCACTATGCATACTGTATAGCAGTTGTGACATAGTAAGAAAATAATACAAGTTAGCTTTCAGGAATGATTTGTGAAAGCTACATGGTGTAGTTGCACAGAGGAGGAACTTCTGAGGCATAGAATTCATGATTGGCCAGAGATGCATAGAGCAGAAGAACAAATAGCTGCTACAGCATCAGTTTGGAGAAAGGAACCACCTAGGGTGACAGGAGATGTACAGGATGAAGTTGGACCATGAGACAAAATGCACTTGCATATTGTATGCAGGGATCAGAAGTTACACTAAGCATATTCTGTGAAAGAAAGCAGTGGTGTCACTACAAGTAGTAGAAAGTGAAAAACGCAAACTGTTAAGACAACGATGAAGTTAAAGGGCTAACAGGTCATGGGTGGACCACTCTGCTCAATCTTCACCAGAACATGGTATCTCCGAAAACAATTCTTACATTCACTCAGAATGTACAAAGAGAAAATAATGGTAGTGATTCATTCTCTCAAAGTTATGAAATCATGAGCAACTTTCTAAAGGTAAAATCCATTTTATCTTGTAATCATACAAAATAAATATAACTACAACAACAACGGCAGCAACAACAAAACACAACATCAGTGAGCTCTGAAGATTGAGGCGTTTATTCGTCAATAAATTCAGATGATCATGTTTGATCTTATTATCAATTTCACTTTTGCTTCTTCACCCAGTGTCCAGGGTAGCATTTGCTAAGTCTCTATTATGTGGCTGTTGTCAGTGAAATCTTCTGAGCCTGCCATGCCACTGCCTTCTTAATCTCTCGGCAGCTCTGAGTATTTGCAGGAGAAGTGTATAATATTGGGCTCATTAACATTCCAAAATGAAGGGGCAATGGGTACTTGAGGATGCACTCCTCTTTGAGGTTATGTAGATAAGATTTTGGAGTGGGATTTTTCTTCCTCAATGGCATAACTGTTTATACGCTCATAGTCAATAAGTAACCCCTCACTCATTCATCGGAAATCATCCCAATTGAACCCATTGCTTCACCAGGCTATCTATGGCAGAAGTTTTTTTTATTTCTGTCACTGGGGTGAGAAAAAAATTTTTTTTTTCCTTTCTGCAAGAAGACTTTATCCGATCTGCTCTGGAACTCCCATCTGGACCAAAGGTGAGTGCATGGGTTATAGTCAGAGAAGCAACTGTGCCTGGGTCCCACCACTGGACACAGGCCACCCCGGGAGGACCTGACCAACTTAGCCCCAGTTTCCTGCCAATCGGCAGGCCCTGTGGGAAGGCTCCCCTTTTCCAAGACTGCAGGCAGACACTGCAGTCTCCACACCCTGCCCCCACACCCATTTGCCCAAGACCCCAGCCACTTCCTGAGACTCAGCGACAAGCCCCCAGCTTCAGTCCGCCCTGGAACTCCCATCTGGACCAGAGACCCCAACCATTTCCTGAGAGTCAGAGACCAGCCCCAAGTTTCCATCCTGCCCTGGAACTCCCATCTGGACCAGAGACCAGAGGAACTCCCATCTGGACAAGAGGAGCTCCCATCTGGACAAAACAAGGAGACCCCAGGGACTTCCTGAGACTCAGAGTACAGCCCCCCAGCTCCTATCTGGCCAGAACTCTCATCTGGACCAGCGTTCCCATCTTGCCCAGAGCTTCCATCTGGAATAGAGAGAGGCTCCCTAAATCTTTCAACTCTCTCTGGACCAAGTACCCTGATAAGACCAAGAACGAACACAAGAGGAGATGGACAGACGTCAAGGCAGAAGTACATACAACAAAATAAAGAGCAATACAGCATCACCAGAACCTAGCCCTTCTCCAACAGCTAGACCTGAACATCATGAAATGGAAGAAGAAGAAGAAAACAACCTTATAAGTAACATCATGAAGAGGCTAGAGTCTTATATAGAAGAAATCAAAAATAAAGTAGAGGAACAGACAAACAAAAAATGGGAAGAACGCTATAAAAAACTAGAATTGTCGTTTGACAATTGAATCAGAAGAAAACAATAAATCCTTGAATGAAAATCATGAAAAAGCAAGGGAGACAATCCAAGGTATGAAGAGGGAAATAGAAAAATTGAAGAAGACACTAGCAGAAGGAATGTTGGAAATAGAAAATCTGAGTAAACAAATAGGAACTTCAGAGGCAAGTATAACCAACAGAATGCAAGAGATGGAAGAGAGGATCTCTGGTGTTGAAGATACGGTAGAAGAAATAGCTTCATCAGTCAAAGAAAACACTAAAACCAACAAAGTCATGACCCAAAATGTCCAAGAAATTTGGGACACCATGAAAAGACCAAACCTACGAATAATAGTGATAGAGGAAGGAGAAGAATACCAACTCAAAGGCACAGAAAATGTATTTAACAATATCATAGAAGAAAACTTTCCCAACATAAAGAAGGAAATGCCTATGAAGATACAAGAAGCCTATAGAACACCAAACAGACTAGACCCCCAGAAAAATTCCCCCTTGCCACATAATAATTAAACAACTAAATGTACAGAATAAAGAAAGAATATTAAGGGCAGCAAAGGAAAAAGGCCAAGTGACTTAAAAAGGCAAACCCATCAGAATAACACCCGATTTCTCGATGGAGACTTTGAAAGCCAGAAGGACTGGGACAGATATAATGCAGACACTAAGAGACCATAGATGCCAGCCTAGACTAATATACCCAGCAAAACTTTCAATCATCACAGATGGAGTGAACAAGACCTTCCAAGACAAAACCAGATTTAAACAACACTTATCCACAAACCCGGTCCTACAGAAATCACTAGAAGGAAAACTCCAACCTAAGGAAGGCAGATACACCCATGAAAACACAGGCAATAGATAACACTACAGCAGTAAACCCCAAAGAAGAGTACAAACACACTACCACCAAAAAATAAAAATAACAACAGGAACAAACAATCACTGGTCATTAATATCCCTTAATATCAATGGACTTAATTCACCTATAAAAAGACACAGACTAACAGAATGGATACAAAAACAGGACCCATCTTTCTGCTGCATACAAGAAACACACCTTAAATTTAAAGACAGACACCTCCTGAAAATAAAAGGCTGGGAAAAGACTTTCCAATCAAATGGTCTTAAGAAGCAAGCTGGTTTAGCCATCCTAATATCCAGCAAAATAGACTTCAAACTAAAATCAATCTAAAGAGATGATGAAGGACATTACATACTCATTGCAGGAAAGATCCACCAAGATGAAGTCTCAATTCTGAACATTTATGCCCCAAACACAAGGGCACCCACATATGTAAAAGAAACATTACTAAAGCTTAAAACACATATAAAACCCCACACATTAATAGTGGGAGACTTCAACACCCCACTTTCACTTCTGGACAGATGGCCAAATTGAAACTTAACAGAGACATAATGGACTTAACTGCTTTTATGGCTCAAATGGACTTAATAGATATCTATAGAACATTCCACCCAAACAAAAAAGAATATACCTTCTTCTCAGCACCCCATGGAACCTTCTCTAAAATCGACCACACACTTGGCCACAAAGCAAATCTCAACAGATACAAATCAATTGGAATAACCTCCTGTGTTTTATCAGACCACCATGGTTTAAATTTAGATTTCAACAACAGAAAAAAACTACAGAAATCCTACAATCTCATGGAAACTGAATAATGCTCAACTGAATCACCGATGGGTTAAGGAAGAAATCAAGAAAGAAATTAAAGATGTCCTAGAGATCAATGAAAATGAATACACC
This sequence comes from Onychomys torridus, assembly GCF_903995425.1. Lineage (NCBI taxonomy): Eukaryota > Metazoa > Chordata > Mammalia > Rodentia > Cricetidae > Onychomys > Onychomys torridus. The sequence continues at coordinate 46,290,591 of NC_050444.1, read as the reverse complement.
ACATACCCAAACTTATGGGATACTATGAAAGCAGTGCTAAGAGGGAAATTCAAAGCACTGAATGCCCACATAAAGAAGCTGGAGAAATCTTACACTAGTGACTTGACAGCACACCTGAAAGCCCTTGAACAGGAAGAAGCAAAGTCTCCCAGGAGGAACAGACGCCAGGAAATTATCAAATTGAGAGCTGAAATCAATAAAATAGAAACAAAGAGAACAATACAAATGATTAATGAAACAAAGAGTTGGTTCTTTGAGAAGATCAACAAGATAGACAAGCCATTATCCAAACTAACCAAAAGACAGAGAGAGAGCATCCAAATTAACAAAATCAGAAATGAAAAGGGTGACATAACAACAGACGATGAGGAAATCCAGAGAATCATCAGGTCATACTTAAAAACCTCTACTCCACAAAACTGGAAAATCTAAAAGAAATGTATAATTTTCTGGATAGGTACCACATACCTAAGTAAATCAAGACCAAATAAACTATTTAAATAGTCCAATAACCTCTAAGGAAATAGAATCAGTCATTAAAAGTCTCCCAACCAAAAAAAGCCCAGGACCAGATGGTTTCACTGCAGAATTCTACCAGATCTTCAAAGAAGACCTAATACCAATACTCTTTAAATTGTTCCACACAATAGAAGCAGAAGATATATTACCAAACTCCTTCTATGAGGCTACAATTACCCTGATTCCTAAACCAAACAAAGATGCAACAAAGAAAGAGAACTACAGACCGATCTCCCTCATGAACATTGATGCAAAAATACTCAAAAAAATTCTGGCAAACAGACTCCAAGAACACATCAAAACAATTATCCACCATGATCAATTAGGATTCATCCCAGGGATGCAAGGGTGGTTCAACATACAAAAGTCCGTCAATGTAATACACCATATAAACAATGTCAAAGAAAAAAACCACATGATCATCTCACTAGATGCAGAAAAGGTATTTGACAAAATCCAAAACCCTTTCATGATAAAGTTCTTGGAGCGATCAGGAATACAGGGAACATACCTAAACATAATAAAGGCAATCTACAGCAAGCCAACAGCCAACATCAAATTAAATGGAGAGAAACCTAAAGCAATACTACTAAAATCAGGAACAAGGTAAGGCTGTCTACTCTCCCCATACTTATTCAATATAGTACTTGAAGATCTAGCCAGAGCTCTAAGACAACATAAAGAGATTAAGTGGATACAAATTGGAAAGGAAGAAGTCAAGGTCTCCCTATTTGCAGATGACATGTTAGTATACATGAGTGACCCCAAAAATTCAACCAAGGAACTGATACAGCTAATAAAAACCTTCAGCAACATTGCAGGATACAAGATCAACTCAAAAACTAAGTAGTCCTCCTATATACAGTAGACAAACAGGCTGAGAAGGAAATCAGAGATACATCACCCTTTACAATAGCCAAAAATGATATAAAATACCTTGGGGTTACTGTAACTATGCATGTGAAGGACCTATATGAAAAGAACTTTAAGTCCCTGAAAAAAGTAATTGAGGAAGATGTCAGAAAATGGAAAGATCTCCTATGCGCATGGATAGGCAGGATTAACATAGTAAAAATGGCGATCTTACCAAAAGCCATCTACAGATTCAACACAATTCCCATCAAATTACCAACACAATTCTTCACAGATCTGGAAAGAATAATACTCAACTTCATATGGAAAAACAAAAAACCCAGGATAGCCAAAAGAATCCTGTACAATAAAACAACCTCTGGAGGCATCACAATCCCCGACCTCAAGCTCTACTATAGAGCTACCATTATAAAAACAGTTTGGTACTGGCATAAACACCGACATGTGGAACAATAGAATCGAATTGAAGACCCTGACATTAACCCACACACCTGTGAACATATAATTTTTGACAAAGAAGCCAAAAATGTACAATGGAAAAAAGAAAGCATCTTCAACAAATGGTGCTGGAATAACTGGATGTCAATGTGTAGAAGGCTGCAAATAGATCCGTATCTGTCACCATGCACAAATCTTAAATCCAAGTGGATCAAAGACCTCAACATAAATCCAGCTACTCTGAACCTGATAGTAGAGAAAGTAGGAAGTACTCTTGAACACATTGGCACTGGAGATCACTTTCTAAATATAACACCAGTAGCACAGACACTGAGAGAAACAATCAATCAATGGGACCTGCTGAAACTGAGAAGGTTTTGTAGAGCAAAGGACACAGTCAGCAAGACAAAGAGACAGCCTACAGAATGGGAAAAGGTCTTCACCAACCCCACATCTGACAGAGGGCTAATATCCAGAATATATAAAGAACTCAAGAAATTAGACATCAAAATGCTCAACAGTCCATTTAAGAAATGGGCTATAGAACTAAACAGAGAATTCTCTACAGAGGAAGTTCAAATGGCTGAAAGACATTTAAGGAATTGCTCAACATCCCTAATTATCCAGGAAATGCACATCAAAATGACTCTGAGATACCACCTTACACCTCTCAGAATGGCTAAAATCAAAAGCACAGAAGACAGCTTATGCTGGAGAGGATTTGGAGCAAGGGGAACTCTCCTCCACTGCTGGTGGGAATGCAAGCTTGTACAGCCACTTTGGAAATCAATATGGTGCTTCCTTAGAAAATTGGGAATCCATCTCCCCCAAGACCCAGCTGTAGCACTCTTGGGCATATACCCAAGGAATGCTCAATCACACCACAAGGGCATTTGCTCAGCTATGTTCATATCAGCATTGTTTGTAATATCCAGAACCTGGAAACACCCTAGATGCCCTTCAACTGAAGAATGGATAAAGAAAATATGGTACATATACACAATGGAGTACTACTCAGCAGAGAAAAACAATGACATCATGAGGTTTGCAGGCAAATGGATGGATCTAGAAAAATTCATCCTGAGTGAAGTATCCCAGACTCAGAAGGACAAACATGGTATGTACTCACTCATAGGATGATAGTAGGTGTAAAACAAAGATGACTAGACTGCTACACAACTCCAGAGAGGCTACCTAGAAAATGGACCCTAGGAAAAACCCAAGCATCACCCAATAACAGAGAAATGGATGAGATCTATGTGAACATCCTGGACGACAGTGGGAGTAATGAAGGGCAAGATTTGAGGGAAAGAAAGCTTAGGGGAGCAGGAGATCCCAGCTGGATTAAGAACAGAAAAGGAGAATGAGGACCTTTTCTGACCATAATAAATGAAGACCACATGAGAACAGGAATAGGCAGAGTGCTGGAGAGGTCCCCAAAAATCCACAATGATACATCCTCTGTAGACTGCTGGCAATGGTTGAGAGAAAGCCTGATCTGTCCTAGTCTGGTGATCAGATGGCTAAACACCCTAACTGTCGTGCTGGAACTCTTGTCAAATAACTGATGGAAGTGGTTGCAGAGGTCTTCATCCAGTCCCCAGGTGGAGCTCCAGGTGTCCAACTGTCAAGAAAGAGGAAGGTCTGTAAGAGCGTGAATTGTTGAATCCAAGATTGCAAAAAGCACAGGGACAAATAGCCAAAGGTATGGAAGCACATGAATTATGAACCAAAGGCTGTGGAGCCCCCAGCTGGATCTGGCCCTCTTGATAAGTGAGACAATTGAATAGCTTGATCTGTTTGGGAAGGCACCCAGTCTGTGGGACCAGGATCTGTCCTTAGTCCATGAGCTAGCTGTTTGGAACCTGGGGCTTACACAGGGACACATGCTCAGCCTGGAAGGAGGGGACAAGACCTGCCTGTACTGAATCCACCAGGTTTAAATGAATCCCCAGGGGTGCCTTGATCCTGGAGGACATGGGAATGGAGGGGAGGAGCTAGGGGGATGGTGGGGCTGGGGGCAGGAGGGGGGAGGACAGGGGAACCTATGGCTGATGTATAAAATTTGAAACACATAATAATAAAGAAAAAAAAGAGTAAAACAAAGAAAAACAAAAAGACTTTTTCCAATAGCAGTCCACACATATCATGGGAGGAAAGAAATTTAACTATTAGTAACTTAAGAAGGTTCACCAGTGGAAGATAAAAACCAATCTTCTCACTTCAAAGGGAGACTTTGAATCCTGGTACCTTCTCTGAATCCTTGTAAAATGGAATCAAGAAATGAAACAGTTGCTTTCTATCTTTCAACTGACAGAGTTTTTTGGGTGGGAGAATGAAATCAAAAGAAGAACATGATAGTAATCTTCTGTTCAGGATTTTCTGTGTAATATCTTTCTGGAAAACATCTGAATACATACATATTGGGACAAATTACCCATGGATTTGCTAGTGGTCAAAATGGCTGTGGCCAATGGAAGGAACCAAAAATGTGGGGCTGAGCTCAGGGGTCTGTGTGCACACACTCTATGTCAGTTCTTACGCCATCCTGATTTGCACAGCCTGCCTTCCAGACACCGGAACACTTCATCAGGAGCAACACATTGGGTTATTTTCTTCATTCTTATGTTTTATTTACCCACTGCATCTGCTCAGGTGAAAAAGATAGTAAAGAACCAGTTCCTTCAACTATACAAAAATGTAACTATTTATTGCATGCTTTCTATTCTCCTTGCTACACATCATATTTTGGATGGTAGTACTAAATTGAGGGTTTTAAAATATAACTACTGTATGTTAACTATTAAGTTTTGAAGCTGAAAATTACATATTTCATTCAACACTTTGTATGGATCTGATCTTCATAACATGCTGTCTGAGTGCTAATACTCTCCACTATTAAATAGGCCAATAGACATGGAGAGGGACAAGGGTCTGAGGACACTGGTTCAGATTTCTATGGGAGTCCTTCTGTTTTAAGGATGACATGGCCTAGTGTAATATAGTTATGAACACATAGCAGGTGCTCAGTTAAAAGGTAGACTTATGAAACGAACAGTAGCTCTTCTTACTTCCTAGGTTAACTGCATATCAATTTAAGAGTGGTGTGGCACAAGTGATGGTATGAGGCCACATTCCCAAAAATTAGATAAATAGGGAAGATACTGAATAAGGCATTAGTGAATATATTGATAAAAATTGAATACGATGACATTAGAAGTATTCTTCTTGATCCCTTGAATGTCATCGTAGTAAAAATAATTGGCAAAGAATAACAAGAATAACAGGAATTTGACTCAGCATGTGCTAGCCTACATATTGAGGCCAAGCCCCCATGCAACTTGTAAAACTCTGTTTTCTTCAATGTAAAATTACTATGAAAACATACTTTATGAGGTTTTTTTAAATAACTGTATTATTAGAGATGGATGTAATTTGGGAATTTTTCAAATTTTAGAATAGTTTAACATTGGACCAGTTACTTTGTAATTAAACTATTAAGGAGAATATATTTTATTGTCACCCCTTCTAAAGTATGATCATTTATGGGTGTGCAAATGGCTTTTATTCTGTTGATTTTAAAATAGATAATAAGTATACATACATTCCAGTTCCATGTTGTTACTTAAAATGGGTTAGTCTAACAGTTTTTACAACTTTGAAGGTGTAGTTACAGATATGAGGGTCGAGCACTATACAAAACTTCTGACATTCTCCAGTATGTATTCATAAAACAATGATAGCCAGGCAGTGGTGGCACACACCTTTAATCCCAGCACATGGGAGGCAGAGGCAGTCAGATCTCTGAGTTCGAGGCCAGCCTGTTCAACAGAGAGAGTTCTAGTATAGCCAGGACTACACAGAGAAACTTTGTCTTACAAACCCCAAAAAAAAGATAAAAAATAAATTAATTAATTAAATTAAACAAAAAAGAAACCATAACATAGTGATAGACTGGGGATTGTCCTGTGGACAACCTATCTGAAAGTTGGCAAGTCCTTAAGTATTCTACAATTCTTCAGCCTAGGCATACTGACCTTTTAGTTGGTAGCTGTCACTTGGTCTGCCTCCATGATGCTGTTTAGTGGCATAGGCTGTTTCTCATCCAAAATAATTCTCATAGATTATTAATACAAGAAATCCACAGAGTGTATTTCATGAGCAAGGGAACTTATTAGGGGATAACTCACTACAGCAAGAGTATTTATCACAGGATCTGGGAAAGCCAAGCTATGTCCCACGCTGGTCTTCTTCCAAGATCTGTCTGGTTAGTCCCAGCATCCAGAACCAGGAGGGAGTGAAGAGAAGCCAGGTATGTGCATCCCCATCCCAGGGGCATGTACTTCAAGGTCATAAGCAGGTGTAACAGTTTCCTGCTACCTTATTAGGGGCAGTGCTTCAAGATCATAGCTAGAGCAACTACTCACTGCAGATTATGCTGTTCTTATTGTAGTTTCGATTCCATTCAATTTACAAAAGTAAATTGTATTGTGAATATTTGAGGTTTGCAGAATATTATGATTTATTTACATATAGTAAAATTGTTACCATAAGAAAGCAAACTAACATATATAGCACTTGATATAGTTACTTTTTTTGTGACATGGACATCTAAGGTCTGTTTAACAAAAGTCTTTAATACATTACAATTTTATTAATTTTGTCTATTGTGTTATATATTAGATTCATAGATTTGTTCATTCCATATATGTACATTTTCTATTCTTTTGAATTACATTTTCATATTTTTATTCACCTTTTCCTTTACATGGTAATGAGTATTTAATTCTCTATCCTATAATTTTGTTTATTTGCATAAATACATTATTTATAAATGCTATAAGTTTGTGTGCACATATATTTTACATGAAAGTGAAAACATTCAGTATATTTCTGTTCACCTAATTTTATTTAGTATAATGTATTTCTGGCTCATCCATGCTATTACAGCTTTTTCATCTATTATCTATCTATAATCTATCTATCTATCTTTCTTTCTTCCTCCCTCCCTCCCTTTCTCCCTTCCTTCCTTCCTTCCTTCCTTCCTTCCTTCCTTCCTTCCTTCCTTCCTTCCTTCTTTCTTTCTTTCTTCTATCATCTATCTGTCTACGTATCTATCTTCTATCATCTATTTGTCATCTCTCTCTATCTTGATCATCTATCACCTTTATTTCATAATTTCTATCTATCAACAACCTGTCTGTCTGTCTATCTATCATTTTTATCACTTATCTATCTATCCAACAATCTAAGATAGATGGACAAATATTATATGTTTCTCATATTTTGTTTATCATGTCATCTATCAATGGGCATGGGTTATTTCTTAATCCTGGCTTTTGGGAACAATGCTGCAACAAACATAGAAACATAATGATTCTGTCCTCTTTTGAAATAGATCCAGAAGGACAGTATGATAGTTCCATTTTTAATTTTCCAGAAACTTGTATGCTGCTTTTCATAATGGCTTTGCTGACCTGGATTATATCAGTTGTTAACTATGTTTCATTTGCTCTACACTCTTACACTTTTCTCTCTTTCAGATAATAATACATCCTATGGATGTAAAATGGTATCTTGTAGTGGTTTTAGTTTACATTTCCTGATGATTAGTAACAGTGAGAATCTCTTGCAAACCTGTTGGCCTTCTGCGTCCAAACATTAAGTTCTTAGTCAAGAAAGTATGCTGAACTTTGTGGGATGCTTTTTCTCTGTCATGTGGGAGAATCGTGTAATTTCAGTTTCCGTTCTGTTGATTAGATGCATCCAAGGCAAACATTCTACCATTGATCTATATCCTCAGCTCAGTGTGCCATATTTACTAGAAAAAATATAAAGGTCTGCAGATATCATTCAGCGGTAGAGAACTTACATTCCATGGACAAGGCCCTGGGTTAAGTCTTTTGTGATTGAATTGAAAGATCTATATATGTCTAAAAGTCCAGTCTGAAGTCCAGGTTAATACTGGCATTTTATTGATATATTATTTTGATTGACAAGCCATTATTGAAAGTAGGATACAGAAGTCTCATATTGTTTTGCATTGCTTTCTATTTCTTCTTCTCTGCTCATTAATATTTCCTTTTTGTATTTAATTGTTCCCATGTTGAATATATGTATATGCACTTTAAAATATATATTTATGTATATTAAATATATATATTTAAATTTTTTATTTTAATTTTTTCCTTTTTTATTATATTTGTGTTTTAATTTTACACATCAGCCATGGGTTCCCCTGTCCTCCCCCCTCCTGCCCCCCACTCCCACCTTCCCCCTATCCCCTCCCCTCCATCACCATCTCCTCCAGGGCCAAGACTCCCCTGGGGATTCATTTAAACCTGGTGGGTTCAGTACAGGCAGGTCCAGTCCCCTCCTTCCAGACTGAGCAAAGTGTCCCTGTGTAAGCCCAAGGTTTCAAACAGTCAGCTCATGCACTAAGGACAGGTCCCGGTCCCACAGCCTGAATGCCTCCCAAACAGTTCAAGCTATTCAATTGTCTCACTTATCCAGAAGGCCTGCTTCAGCTGGGGCCTCCACAGCCTTTGGTTCATAATTCATGTGCTTCCATTCATTTAGCTATTTGTCCCTGTGCTTTTTCCAATCTTGGGCTCAACAATTCACCCTCTTACAGTCCCTCCTGTTTCTTGACAATTGGACACCTGGAGCTCTACCTGGGGCCTGGCTAGAGAGATGGCTCAGAGGTTAATAACACTGACTGTTCTTCCAGAAGTCCTGAGTTCAAGTCCCAGCAACCACATGGTAGCTCACAACCATCTGTAAATATATATATATTTAAAAATGCTGTGTTCCTTGATAAATTTACCTTCTTTCATTACCTTTTTGTTAGATCTATTTTTATAATTTTATTAAGTTTGTCCTTTGCTAATTTTATACATATATAAAGTTAATTCTGATTATTGTAAACCTCACCCAACTAGTCTCCTGCCCACCTATATTATACCACTCTACTACCCATGTTTGTGACAGGTCTGAGTGACGGTTTTTATTTCTAATTAAAATATTATTACTTTCCCACCTCCCTCTGTCTCTTCCTATGTCCTCCTCTAATTCATGTTGTTCTTTTCTTAAATTACTATTGTTACACACACATGAATTAATATATAAATCCAACATTCTAAATGCATTAATATTACGTATAGCTATATATTTTTAAGGCTGATTTACTGGCAATGGCTAACAAATTATGGACTCCTCCCTGGGGAAGAATAAGTCTTCCTCTATTGACAGTTGCTAATTGCTCAAAGCTTTTCATCTAGTAGTGGGGCCTCACAAGATTTCCCCAGTCTGCCCTGGGTTGTTTACTGGTATTGGAATTAATCAGGACTTGTTTAGAGATCCATATTGTTGAAATATCAAGAATGTAGCTTCTCTGTCATATATAGAAGATACTATTTCATAGAATATACCCTTGTCCTCTCTATCTTACAATTTTTCTGTCCTTTATTACATGATGTTCCCTAAACCTTGGGTGTAGGACTTGTGTTATAGATGTATCAATTGAGTCTAGACACTTCTCTGTCACTTGGTTTCTGAATTTTGACTAGCTGTGACAATAGGCTATATTTGTAATAGGCTCCATCTGATGGGAAAAAAAAGCTTCTTGGATGAGAGGTGAGTACTACACTTGTCTGTAGTATTGCAATAAGTATTTAGAATATATCTGGGAATTGTATCCATTAAGGAAACTCATGGTAATATGTTCCTCTCTAAGATCCCTGATCTCACCAGCCACTAAATTACCATGATTTTCTTCCTCTTGTTTGAGCCTAAAGTCCAATTAGACAGCTGCTGGTTACTGCCAAGATATAAGCACCTCTATTGAAACTTTAGAGATGTCTTCCCATGGTGGTCATTGATGAGGTGACTGGGTACCACAGCTGAGTATAAATATTGCTTGCTTTTTTCTATTGGATGTTTGTACTTCTCCTTTTGGTGCTATGAAAGCTGTTTCTCAGGTACAGAGCAGACTGAAGCAGATCTAGTTTAAATCTTTCAGGTTTTATATCTGAAGTGGGTGGTGTTTCAGCTACAGGGGTTCCTTCAGCTCTCAGGAGACAACCACAGGCAACAGTCATAGCCTTCATTGGTTTTGTGAGTCTCTTGAACTCTCCTCAACAGCCATAGCCTTCATTGGTTTTGTGAATCTCTTGAACTCTCCTCAACAGCAGCATGAAAGAAAGTTTCTTATGTGTGATCCTGGGCATTCTGTTAGATAGACTGTGGCTTTGGGAACACTATCACTCCACTTGGTCTATCATTTATTTTCCTTCTCTTTCTTTCCCTCCCTCCTTCTATAGTTATATGTATTGTATGTAAATTTAGGTGCATATAAAATGAAATGAATCCATATCCCAAATATCTTTGGTGTTATTTATACCTTTTCCCTCTTCCTTTTGCATCCCCCTCTCTCCCCCAACCCCAGTTAAAGCCCCTCTCTTTGTCTGTCCCATTTCTGGAATTTCCCCTACACGATCCATTTTTACTTTTCTAGTTTCTGTGCTTACCCTAGGTTATATATTCTTATCTGAAGATTTGAAACTAACAGCCACGAGTGAGAGAAAATTTGTGGCATTTGTCTTTCTGGATCTGGGTTATTTCACTCAATACATGTTTTCTAGTTTCCTCTATTTACATCAAAACACCAAAATTTCATATTTCTTTACAGCAGGATACTATTCCATTGTGTATATGTACTGTATTTTCATTTTCCATTTGTTAGTTGAAGGACATTTAAGTTGTTTATATTTCCTAGATGCTATGAATACAACAGTAATAGCCATTGCTGAATGAATATCAGTGAAATATAATGTAGAGTTATTCTGGAATATGGGTAAGAGTAGTTTAGTCAGACTACGTGGTATATTTATTTTTAGCTTTTCATAATTCTCCACATTGATTTCCAGAATGGCTGAATGAGTCACGAGTTTGAAATCCCTCCAACAGTGAATCATTGTTGTCCTTTCTGATACCCCTAGCCAGCATTTGTTGTCTATTGTTTTGTTGATTTTTCCTTTTTACTTATAAGTCTTATAATAAAGAAAATATCAAGGCATTTGTATTGTTATATATGAACAGGACAACCAAAAATCAATAAAAGTTCAATCTACCAAGAAGGGAGAATTTTGAATTCATGTAATCCTCAGAGTATAACATTGAAATATATAGAAAGACATTTTGGAGCCATACAATAGCTATGAAATAGAAAATACATTAAAAATCATAAATGGACATTTTTGTCTGTACCTCCTCAATGTATAGATCAGGTGCATAACAAGTCAATAAATAGTCAAAAGTTTGAATAACACAATTAATACAGCAGATCTTGTGACATGCCCAGCAGACTGGACACACATTCTTTACAAGAAGTGCACATGGAATATTTATGAAAGCAGATATGAGAGTAGGCCATAGAACAAATCACACACACAAAAAAAAATCCAAGAATCTGTGCCATATAAGCCATGTTATATGATAGTGATATTAGAAACTAATAGTAAAAATTAAATAAGGAAACCCTATATTTTTAGAAATTAAAAATATTTGCTGCCAGGCAGTGGTAGCACATGCCTTGAATCCCAGCACTCAGGAGGCAGAAGCAGGAGGATCTCTGTGAGTTCAAGGTCAGCCTGGGCTACAGAGTGAGTTCCAGCACAGGCTCCAAAGCTACACAGAGAAACCCTGTCTCGAGAGAAAAAAAAAAAAAAAAAAAGAATATTTGCTGCTGTCTCTCAAAGAAAATCAAAGACAATTTGGAGCTTTGGCGATACTTTCTATTATCTACTAGTTTTTCTTCCACTGGATTTTGCTCTTAGATTTTTCATTTCTCTCCTTTCTTTGGTTTGTTTTCTTGAGTTAAATACTTGGTTCATTACTTTGCAAAATTCCTTTGTCTCTGGCATACTTACCAAGAGTACAGTCTTAGATTTCTAACTGGTTCTGACTCAACTGTTCATGACTGCTCAGTTTAAAATGCTTATTAATTTCTATGCCGATCTTGTCATCAACATATGTTTTATAATGTTTTATTGATTTTAACCAATCTGATTGTGATAAGATGAAAGTCTCAAATCTATTTTAATTTATATTTCTCTAATTGCTAAGGATGACAGACCATTTTAAAGGTATTTATGAGAACTTTTATGTCTTCTTCTGACAACTCTCTGTTCAGATCCATAGCCCATTTTTTTCAAATGGGTTGTTTGGTTTCTTTACTCTTTATCTTTTGGAAGTCTTATTTGTCAATTGTTGGCTTTAATTCTTGGGCAAAAGGAGTCCATTCTTAAAGTCCTTTTGAGACCTACTGAATTTAAGCAAGATATTATGTGTGACCATGGGTTTGGAACTATCTTTTAGAACCTGGTGGTCTCCTAAGTATGTATGTGATTGGAGATAATGGATTCCTCATCCAGGACAACAATAGAAAATAGTCAGTAGTTTGGCAGAGAGAGGTAGAGCCCTTTATGTAAGATTTATGATTTGCTGTTGTAGACCTAGTCCTGTGTAGACACATTGCAGTCAGTCACAAATGCTGTGAAGCCATAACTGTAACTGACTGTGCCATGCCCCGGTTACAGCATCCTCAACCTTTTTCCCTGTGTTTGCACTCATCCATTCTTGGTGCTCCAGCTTCCATAATGATTTTCCAGCCTCAGAGAAAGTGATATAAACATTCTGCTAAGACTGAGTTATCAACCACCACTTACTCTCAGCATCATTAACAGCCACACATCTATGTACTCACCACTGTTCATTGCAAAGGAAGTTTCTCTGATTGAGGTTACAAGTAGCATTTGTCTATGTGTTTAAACACAAATATTTGGAAGGCAGCTTGGCTGTATGTCATTTTACCCCAACAACAGTGCTGAGTTTGTCTCTAGGGCTTAAGACCTTAGACACTTTGTTGTTTTATGTTTGTTTTGTTGTTGTTTATTTAGGCTTAGGTTACTAGGTATGAATGTTCCCAAATCAGGTCAGAGAGCTGCAGTTGGCTTTCTCCAGAACAGTTATTTTGTTTTGTTTTTGTCAATAGGCACATCTTGCCTTGTAGTTTGGTAACATAAGTATAGGATTCAGAGCTCGGCATGATCTTTTCCTCTCTTTCTACAAGAGCTTCCAGCATAACACCTCTGACAACATAAAAACTAAAGTAGATTGAGGACAATTTTGGGTCAGTTATAGCTTTATTTGTCTTCACCTTGTGATCAAGTTGTGTGGTGACTTTAGGGTTTTATTAACTAGTTCAGGTGAACAACCAAGAAGAGTGGCAAGAGTATTTACTGTTTGGGGACCTCTGTTCCTTCCTGACTCAAGCTGGAGTATCCCACACCGGACACTACAGTGTTTGGTAAATAACTCAAGACTGCTGTGATCAACTCTTCCCAGATATGCAGGATTTCATCCTTCTGACACTCTCTCCTTCTCCTGTGTCTCCTTCTCCTCCCTTTATCTTTCTCTTACTTATATTATGTAAGTTGGCTTTTAAAGTAGTAAGCTTTCATACAGCTGTTTCATACATCTCTAGTCTTGCTAAACCTTCCTTGTCTCCCTCCCTGACTTCCTAAATCCCCAAATACTCTCTTCTGTTTTCACAACACATATGTTATACAACCCTGCCTCTCTTAAGGTGTCTTCAACTTAAGGGCCCATTCCTTATTTCCTTACATTCATTCAACTTTACATACAGACATTCCCTTTTTCTCTGAAGTATTATAGGTTAAACATATAATTCTAAAGAAACAATAATTGCATTATAAATTAGTCTTAGACATCTGACCTTAAAACACAGAATATTGGGCTGCTAAGTTGACTAAGGGGATAGAGGAACTAACAAACTGACTTCCACCTCTAGAATCTACATGATAGAGCTACAGAACCAACTCCTGTAAGCTATCTCCCTCAATCCCTCTTTTCTGTCTGTCTGTTTGTTTCTCTCTGTGGCTCTGGCTGCCTCCCCACCATATATTCATGTTCTTTTAAAAAATGGTGGCTGCTATCATGGTATCTCCCTCCCTGCCCTCCCACTCTGTCTCTGTTCTAGCCTGACCCCCCCCCCATTCCCCTATGTTCTCATGTCCCACTCCTTGCCCTCTGCCACCCCATCCCCACTTCCAGACCTCTCATGTAGATTTCATCCACTTCTCCTTCACTGGGTCATCCATGTGTCCCTCCTAGAGTCTTTCCCTGTTAGCTAGCCTCTCTGGAACTGTGGGTGGGAGTCTGGCCATCCATTCCCTCACATCTAGTACCCACTTATGAATGAGTACTTACTATGCTTGGGAATAGGAAGAGGCAGGGTACCAGAGGGGCTCTCAGGAATCCACAAGGATGACCCCCTGGCAGTGGTCCAGAGGGTGCCTGGACTGGTCTACTCTGGTGACCAGCCTAGCAAATAACCTAGCTGTTATCATAGAGCATTTGTCCAGTGACTTATGGAGACAGATGCAGAGATCCATGGCCAGGCACCAAGCTGAGCTCCAGGAATCCAATCCATGAGAAAGGAGGAATTCTGCAGGTGGGGACATGGAGATCATGATGGGAAGACAGTGCAGAGATGACTGGTCACACTAGTGGAAGCCCATGAACTATAGACTAGTGACTGTGGAGCCCCCATGGGACTGGACTAGGCCCTGTGGATATGGAAGATGTTGTTTGGCTCGAACTGTTTGGGGGGCACCTAGGCAGGGGGATCAGGATCCATCCCTGGTACATGGGCAGGCTTTTGGGAGCCAGGTGCTTGTGGTGTGACACCTTGCGCAGCCTTAGTTCAGTGGAAAGGGGCTTGAACCTGCCTAGGCTCATTGTGCTGGGCTCTGCTGACTCCTCATAGGAGACTTTGATTTGGGGGATGTGGGGATGTGGGATGGCTAGGGAGGGAGGCCTGGAGAGTGGGAGGAGGGAGGAGGGAGGATCTGTGGGTGGTATGTAGAGTGAGTAGAAAATTTCTTAATAAAGAAAAAAAAAGAGTTTCCATGGTCATAGCATCTCTTCACAGCAATAAAAACCCTAACTAAGATATATATATATATTTTAAATGGTGGCAGCAAGTTGACTCAGGAGGTAAATGTAATCCAATCCTAATTACTTGAGGTCAATCTCTGGGGTGAAAAGAAAGAACTCCTGCAAGTTGTTTTTCAACCTTCATATTTGCACTGTACCAGGGACACCTGTGAACATGTGAACACACATTTACAAAGAAACACATAAATACGATAAAGTTTATTTTAAAAATACAATAACTATCTTCTCTAATTATACTTCCTCTAACAAGGACACACCCCCTTAATAGTGCCACTCCCTTTGGGGGCCATTTTCTTTCAAACCATCACACCAGGATAACCAATATCTGATGTAATTTATCAGTTTTCTTTGGCATTGGGTTAAATATGGACACTAGGTCAGTAGAAGTGGTTTTCTTAAGAGGATATTGTGACACTCTGTTAGTTCTGAACCCAGCCTGAAGCATCTACCTGAGGCCATCCATAGGGGTGATGCTGATTGTTCTTGATGGCTTTGAAACCTGACAAGTTAGGATTAGTTGTAAGCAGGATGAACTGCTGGGGAAGATACTTTAATGAGAAATAAAAGGTACAATTTCAAAGAAGAAATTTTGCATGGTTCCAAGAGTAGTCCTAATAAATTAACTAGGTGCTCCAATGGGCAGCATTCACTCTGTTCACTTGAAATCTTTCTGAAATCTGATACTGAAGCATCTTCTTTCCCTCAGTTTTCTTCTTCCTTCTAAATTTTCTCAGTTCAGAAATGATTAGGGCAGCAGGATTGGACTTTATCTTTGTTTCAAAGTAGATATGAATATCTCACCCAGTTGCTGCCATTTGTTACTTTTCTAGATCTCTGTTTCTAGTCAAATCTCTCTTGAATGTCAATCTCATGAATTCAGCTCTTTACTGGGTCTCACCATATCTAAATATAAGGAATGCAAACTCAGTACAAGAAATCATAACCCAGAACAAATGTTTGATTTGTGTTGTTTTATTTGTTTGTTTGCTTTTATAAACAGGTTGTTTCATATAGGAACAGATTTGATGCCAGAAGATCAAGGATGAAAATTCAAGCCATTAACATCTAATGCACAGAGGCCAGGGAGATGCAGAACAGTGTACAAACAAACTATTGAGCATTCTCACAGAAGAAAATTCAAGTCCCTCAGTGAAAATAGTGCTAAGGTTGAGAAATCTTGCTACAGACCTCTTTAGCATATTCCTATTTTGTTCAGGGATATCATGAGTTCTTGACATATCACATAAAGCTAGAAATCATTTCTATACAATAATTAGGACAAGGGCTTTAGAGGCAGGCAGGCACTTTTCCCCCTTCTTTTAAATTTATTCATTGTGTCTTTAACATCATGCATCTCCATTCCATTCATTTCCCTGTCCCTTAGTATCCACCCTCTGCTCTTGTAACCAGCACCCTCCGCCCAAATAAATAAGAGAAAAAAGAAAAAAAAAGAGAAAAGAAAAAACATCAGTCTCATCATGGAAACTGTAGTGTGACACAGTGAGTAACCCTTATACCTATATATGTTACTTGTAAGTGTTCATTGCAAAGAGTCATTGGTCTGGTTTGAGGTCTCTGGTTTCTGCTACACTATCAATGTTGGGTCCTCACTGGAACTCCTCTTGGTTATTGTGCTGTTGCCCTGTGTTGTGGAAACCCTGCAGCTTTAGGTCTGCAGGACTAGTCCATTCATGTGCTCCTGCAGATCACAGGTAGGTTAAATGTTGTGGGCCGGACATATAACCCTGGTTCTGGGCCTGGGTAGTTTCAACTTTGGTCAGCCCACTAGCTCTCCTTTGTCCTCTCCACCAGGGTGTGATCTCTTACATTACCCTGGTGAGTTCACTCCTTGCTGCAACGAGCAAGGGGCAGGGCCAATTCTTCTGCTTTCATGTCCTGGGGTCAGATATCCTACACCTTTGCCTTCAGGGTCAACTCACCTTCAGGGCCAGCTCTACTGTGTTGCCAAGGCATGGCTTATGGGCCACTCTCCTAAGTGAGGCAGTTGATGAGGGACAGGGCTAGTTCTCCTGCTCTTATTGACCCCAGGGCTAACTCTACAACCTGCCTCAGGCGTGACTGGTGGGAGGGGGCATCTCTCCCCAACCCATGCAGCCACATGACAGATGGGTAATAGAGACAGCTCTCCCATGAGCATAACATTGGGGCTTGATCACCCACACCTCTGCCAATGTGGGTAGCTCTATTGTGCCCACACAGAGTACATGGCCTGATCTCCTTAGTATGGCAGCTGGTAGCAGACAGGGGCAGCTCTTCTGTTCCTCTGACCTCAGAGCCACTTCCTCCCACTTGGCAGGCAGGCATTCTTTATGGAACAACATTATTGTCTTGTACTAGGCATGTGACCTTTAATACATTTTGCAACATATAATATAAAGATTATAAAATGAAGGTAATGTTGATCTGTTCCTCATAGAATAGTTGTGAAGATTAGATAAGATAATGTAGGTTAGGTGTTTAGAATGGTTCCTTGTTGTGATATTATGTCCCCCAATATATTGTGCACCCTAATAAACTTATCAGGTCAGAGAACAGAATAGCCACTAGACAGACATAGAGGCCAGAAAATAGTGGCACACACACCTTTAATCCTAACACTTGGGAGGCAGAGATCCATCCAGATCTCTGTGAGTTCAAGGCCACAAGGGGAACAGCCAGGAATGGTGATACACACCTTTAATCTCAGGAGAGGATGGCAGGAAGCAGAAAGGTATATAAGGCATGAGGACCAGGAAGTTAGTCCTTTTAGGCTTTTACAATTTTAGCAGAAGTACAGCTGAGATCCATTCAGATGAGGACTCAGAGGCTTTCAGTCTGAGGAAACAAGACCAGCTGAGAAGTTGGCAAGGTGAGGCTGGATGTGGCTTGTTCTGTTTCTCTGATCTTTCAGCATTCACCAAAATACCTGGCTCCAGGTTTGTTTTTTATTAATAAGACCTTTTAAGATTTGTGCTACAGTTACCAATCACTAATAAAGTGTCAGGGAATATCATTTGATATTTATAGTATTATATTGATTTTTTTCCTGATGGATTCATTTTTTTTTCTAGATTTCTTTTATTGAATAAAATATTTTCATACAATATTTCTTGATTACAATTGCCCCTACCCGAGGAGATCATCAGCTACTGGTCTTTTTTCTTTTTTTTCTTTGCGCCTATTCCTGGATCTCACTCTGTAGCCCAGGCTGGCCTCGAACTCACAGAGATCCACCTGGCTCTATCTCCTGAGTGCTGGGATTAAAGGCATGCGCCATTGCCCAGCTCAGCTGCTGGTCTTATCCTTCCACTAAGGTCCGGTGATCCTGATTTTGTACCCCATTACTATGGAACCACACCCCTCTCAAGCTTCACCTTTACCTAATGACTGACCCTGTCCTGGGACCTTACAACATACTTCCAAAGATGGTTCCACTTTTTCCAACCTCTTATCATCTGCTGCTCTTTCCATGATCCTGAATCAGGCCCTCTCCTCCAGTTTATCAACTCCACTAGTATCCTTCGCCTTTTGACCCACCCCACCTCCACCAAATAACACATCACTATACCAACCCTTCCCTCACCGGCTCCCACTTCAACCCCGCTCCCACCACCTTCATCATTTTGGGGATAACTTTCAGTTTCACTCTTTAACAAAAGCATCCACTTTCAGGCCCTGAATGATTATTTCTCAGAGGTGACTGTAGGAGTGCAGGAGAGCAAGGCCCCAATTCACAGATGCCGACCAATTAAAGCTCTTCCACTGTCATGGATGTAAACTTGGCCAATGCCCCCCTTAGATCCTGGGGACAGAATTTAACCGCCCCCTACCTCTACTGCCTACCTTCTGCAGGAAGCACAAGTGAGAGACTACATCCCCACCATTTAGCTGTACTCTGGGTCTGGAACAAAAGGTTAATGACCTAAAAGCCTGTAGTGGATTAAGACGCTCTGAATAAAAAATTTGACTCAACTAATAACACCTGTTGAAAGCTTCTGAGAAAGAGAGCCACATACCAAAGCTGCTGGTATCACTAAGAGATTTCAGGGGAACTGACCTACTGATGACTCTTCCATCTCCAAAGTCCCCCCTTTTTCTGTCCTGTAAAACTTAAACACCTCAACAATTCACGCTCTTACAGTCCCTCCTCTTTCTTGACAATTGGACACCTGGAGCTCCACCTGGGACCTGGCTGAGGATCTCTGCATCCACTTCCATCAGTTATTGGATGAGAGTTTTAGCAGGACCGTTAGGGTGTTTGGCCATCGGAGGGGGGAAGGACAGGGGAATCCATGGCTGATATGTAAAATTAAAACACAAATACAATAAAAAAGAACAACAACAACAAACTTAATGCCCTAAAACCTGTGTGCACAATTCCACTTTTATTGGGAAACTACCACACTTCATTTTTTCTGAATAAAAAATAATCTGCTTCTGGAAAACAAAACAAAACAACAACCACAAGAAAATCCCTCACTCTTAATTTGGATAAATATAGCATTTCTTTCTTGAGGTTAAATTGTATTCAAAATAAAATACCAGTAGAAAATTAACAAGTGTTGCTCTTTTTAAAGTTATGTAATTCATTTTTGAGATTATAATATAATTATATTATTTACCCTTCCCTTTCCTCTTTCCAAATCCTCTCATCTACTCCTTCTTGTTCTCTATCAACTTCATGGTCTCTTTTTTGCATTAATTGTTACTACATGTATATATGTACATATATTTATGTTCCTAAATATAGTCTATTAATATGTATAATGTTACTTATACATATATTTTCAGTGCTGAACATTTGGTATTGGATAATGACTTGTAGTCTGTTGTTCCCTGAGAAAAACTATTTCTTATGCTCTCAGGATTCCTTAGTTGCCTATAGTTCCTTGTGTAGGGTTGGGGATTCATGGTCTTTGCTCATGGACTTTGGCACATCTATTGGTCTTGTCCTTGTTCAGCTCATGTTTAGGCAGCCATGTTTGTGAGACTTTTTTTGTGTGAAGCTTCTGATATCACCTGTTGTGGTTGTGTGGTCCCCAAAGGCATTGACAATATTAGGAAGTGTAGCCTTGTTGCAATAGGTGTGGCCTTGTCATAGGAAGTATATCACTGTGGGAGTGGGCTTTGAGTTCTCTTTTGTTCCAGCTCAGTGTGAAACTCAGACCACTTCCTGTTGCCTGCAAGATGTTGGACTCTCAGCTTCTTCTACAGCACCATGTTTGTCTGCATACCACCATGTCTCAACCTGATGATAATGAACTGAGCCTCTGAAATTGTGAGTGAGCACAACAATTAGATGGTTTCCTTTATAAGAGTTGCTGTGGTCATGGTGTCTCATCACAGCAATAGAAACCCTAACTAACACACCAGGAGACATAGTCTCACAGAAAATTCTCTGATACTCTATTACAGTCTTTCACCCTCTCTTCCACAATTTCCCTGAGCCTCAAGTGCAGGAGTTGTTTTATAGATGTTTCCAATGGGACTAGGCTCCACAGCTCTGTATTTTGATTAGTTGTGCTTTTCTGTAATAGTCTACCCTGTGACAAAGATAAATTTCCTGATGAAGGGCAAGGATGACATTTATCTGTGCATATAAGACAAATATTCAGAATTTAATTAAAGATTATGCTGTTTTGATGAAGTATGGTTTGTAAGTTCTCCTCCAAGATCCATGCCTTTACTAATGCTGTTTAATTGACTATATTTCTAGTATCATGCATGATTTCCCTCCTCTTGAGTGCCTTAAGTTCAATTAGAGAGCTATTGGTAGTTAAGGTATTCCTATCTCTGCTGTACTTTTACTGTTATTGTGCCAGGCTGGTCATGGTTGTGGTTCATAGGCATTGTAGGGGAGGAATGTTGGGTGCTTTCTTCCTTTGGAAGCTTTCATGGCTCTTTCTGGTGCCATGGAAACCAGCAGTCAACAAAAGGGTATTCAGGGGCTTGGAATTCAAGTACATGGTGTCTTCAACAATGTTGACTTACCTTCTGCCTCTGAGGTTCATCTAAGACAGTAACAATAGCCTGTAATGTTTTGGTCATCTGGTGGGATAACTTTGACCAACAACTTAAAAGAGGGATTCTCATGCCTGATGTTAGGTGGTCTTTGGCTCTTGGGGAGTTTTGGACTCCCAGATAGAGCACTGAAAGCTCAAATGAGTAATTTTCATTTAAGCTATTTATGTATATTTATATGTGGACTTACATGATTATAAGAATTTTAGTAGATATTTAATTGAATGAATACTTATAATGTTTTGAGACATCTTTCTATTATTTTACCCTCTTCTCCTTTTTCTGTATTTATCTCGCTCATCTTCATTATTTAGAGCTTCCTCCATTCTTTTTAGTCTTATGCTTTTCTCTATTATTTTTATTAATAATTTAATTTATAGTAGTAAACAAATTAATTAATTTATAATTAAGATACTAACTCCTGTAATTTAAACACAATTTACAACTTAACATGAATAAGGACTAAATTTTTTTCTGTTATTGCTTTAGGCCATAGGCCTTAATATAATGAGTACTAGGAATATAGTCCCTGCTCAGATTCATTCTCTCTTTTCTTAGGAGGCTAATTTGGAGAGAGACCATCAAGGACTGGAACACTTTTATTCTAGCCATCATCATTTCCTCTATAGTCTGTAAAGCCAGTCTTAGTAGTCCCATTGCAGGCTAACCTGATCCTGCTGCTTGACCAGCTTTTGGCATGTCAACTCAGAAAACCACTGGGTGCAAAGCATGATTTATGTCTTAAATGCATGTAACTTTAGTTTTGATTTCCATTGATAATTCCTTACTGACCTTTTCAAGATGAATATTTTATTTTGAAATATTTCTGTCACTTTTATTTTAGATGTATGCATAATAATATGTCTGATATTTTTCTGAGGTTTTTCTATATGTGAAGGAACATCCTTTTTGATGTTCATCCTGAATTCTGACCTTCCTTCCTTCCCTTTCTTTTTTTCTTTCAACTCTAACTCTCCTATTCTTGATTTTTTCTTTTCATAGATTTTTACAAGCAAATCTTCACATTCTCTTATGTCAGTTTATATATTTAATTAGTTTGTTTTGAAAAAGAATCTTCCTATGACTGCTGCCTGGCCTGGCACTCACTATGGAGACCATGCTGGTCTTGTACTCACAGAAATCTGTCTACCTCTGCTTCTCATGTGCTGGAATTAAAGGTCTATACCACATCTTGCCCCTTCTGTAAGTTTAAAGGAATACCTAACTGTATTTCACCCCTACCTTTTCATTGTTTTGTTTTTGTTTACATTTTTGTTTTGTTTTGTTTTTCGAGACAGGGTTTCTCTGTGTAGCTTTGTGCCTTTCCTGGAACTCGCTTTGGAGACCAGGCTGGCCTCAAACTCACGGAAATCCACCTGCCTCTGCCTCCTGAGTGCTGGGATTAAAGGCATGCACCACCACCGCCTGGCCTACATTTTTTCAAGACAGGGTTTCTCTGTGTTGTTTTGTTGCCTGTCCTGGATCTCACTCTGTATACCAGGCTGGCCTTGAACTCACAGAGATCTGTCTGGCTCTGCCTCCCAAGTGCTGGGATTAAAGATGTGTGCCACCACTGCCCAGCTTCATCCTCACCTTTATAGGAAAATAAAAAGCATGAAATTATTTATCTTCTTATTTTAAGTTTGGCTTCTGTTTATAAGGTATTGTTTACATGTTAATACCTTTTGATACCTTCTAATTATTCTGTAACCATCATTTCTTCAACATGATGGTTCCTAAGGCATACATGCTTGTTAATAGTAGTCATCTGGAACATCCTATATCCTGGAGTACAAGAAAGGGCTGGTATAATACTTCATATTTATTTGGTGCCTCAGGATTTATTTATTTAATTGAAATTACATTTTTGTTGAGTACAGAATATTTGAACTAGAATTATGTTTTCTGATTTGGAAAGTGTACATATTACCATATTATGAACTGCCATCTAGAGTTATCAAGGTTTAT